>NC_133211.1:3484849-3559849 GCF_958299795.1 Porites lutea
AAAAAAAACTAAAGCGGTAACAAAATAGGGAATGAACATTTTACGGTAAAACGTACAACTTTTAGTGGTTCTTTGTGACAAATTACCAAGGTTAGACAAGGTGCTTAGTCAATGAGGATTCTCATCGACAGAAATACCGGACTTTGGGTCCCAAATATAAACGACGTTTTCGTGAATTTACGTTGTGTAAACAAAGGCTTTTTTACACGTTTTCATCAAAACTTTGTGTAGAATCCAAATGTGGCTGGCTAGATGGTTTCTGTTTCGTCATTGGTCATTGGTCGCTACGGAGTCACGTGAGAAAGCGCACGAGCCCGGGAAGATCAGTTGTGTGCGATCCTTCGGGAAGGTCGGACGTTTGTTGTTTTGCTCGCTCAGTGTTGAGCGAACACCGAGAAAATCGCCGTATGGCTGCCGAAAATTGCTCAAGACTTTGAGTCGGACGAGCAAACTGACCCGAAAGTCGCTCAGAAATTGGCGGATATCGTCAATAAGCGATGGGGCTCTAAGTTGGAGGAAGCCAAATTAAAAGAAAAATTGGCGAAATATAATCGACCCGATAATTGTGAGAAATTAACTGTGCCAAAGGTCAACCCCGAGATATGGAATAAGCTGAAGCACGGGACCAAGAGCGCGGATTTACGTCTTGCAAACATGCAGAAAGTACTTGTCAAAGTCGGTAGTGCTGTCGCTAAAGCGACTGACACACTGCTGGCCATCCGTGCAGATCCTGAGAAGACTTCAGCGTTGGCTCTCACTGAGAAATTGGGGAAATTAGTCACATATAACGCTGACGCTCTGGCATTGTTAGGCCATGTAAACATTGAGCTGTCTTACCGTCGACGCGACGCTATCAAACCAAACTTAAATGCCGAATATTCCGCGTTGTGTGGCTCTCAAGTACCCATCACGGGCTTGTTATTTGGCGATGAGTTGCACTCTCAGCTTAACAACATCAAAGCAACCAACAAAATTGGTCATACGACCACTGCCAAGTCATCTTATCGAAACCACAGCGAAGGCTGGAAGGGCAAATCTTCTCACTCTAGTGGAAAGCCTTTTTTAGGGAAGAGGGGCCGGTCTTACCGGCCACACAACAATTTCTACAAACCACGGGAAACCGCGAAGAAGTCCAGCCAGTGAAACGATCTGATATTCCTACAGATAAGGTAAATATGTTGCAGTATCTTGAGCACAAAGTTCACTGCTTTAAAGCAGGGGGGCTGAGAGAATATTATAATCAGTGGCAGGCCTTAACCTCAGACCCTGAGATATTGCAAATGATATTAGGCCAGCCAATTGAATTTACTAGGACTCCTTATCAAAGAGTTGTTCCCAAAGAGAAGAAAATCCTTGATTTGGATGAAGAGTATGTCATTGATACCGAAATAGCTAAACTACTTGCTAAAGGTGTTCTTACCCCAAGTAGTCACGAAGAAGGGGAATATATCTCTCCTATTTTCACTAGGGCCAAAAAGGATGGCTCCTTCAGAGTTATTTTAAATCTCAAGTGCCTAAACACTCATGTGCAATATCACCATTTTAAAATGGACTCACTTAATACTGTTTTACATATGGTTAAACCTGGGTGCTTTATGGCATCAATAGACTTAAAGGATGCTTATTATTCTGTACCTATCGCCACTGCAGACCAAAAATACCTGAAGTTTCAGTGGCGAGGAAAACTGTATAAGTATGTTTGCTTTCCAAATGGATTGGCATTTTGCCCCAGGAAGTTTACTAAATTATTAAAGCCAGTTTATTCACATTTAAGACAGCTGGGTCACCTTTCAGCAAGTCATATTGATGACTCATATCTCCAGGGTGACGACTATGATGACTGTGAAAGAAATGTTTGGGATACTGTCAACTTATTTGATTCCCTTGGGTTTACTGTACACCCTGAAAAATCATCCTTTGTTCCGCAACAGCGAATCACCTTTATGGGCTTTATTATAGACTCAATTACAATGACAGTCTATCCAACTTCTGAGAAGATCAAGAAGATAATTCATACCTGTCAAGGCCTGTTGCAGTGTCCACACCCCACAATAAGAGAGGTGGCATCCACTCTTGGGTTGCTCATATCAAATTTTCCGGCAGCACAGCTGGGACCCTTGCATTTTAGGTCACTGGACATGGACAAAACAGAGGCCTTGCGCTTAAACAAGGGTAACTTTGATGCATTTATGCAACTATCTGAGTTGTCTCGCAGTGATTTGCAGTGGTGGCTAAACTCACCAAGGTCACTGCATAACCCTATAAGCCTTCCTCAGCCAGAGATCACTTTATACACAGATGCAAGTAAAGGAGGCTGGGGAGGAGTACTCAATAATGTCAAGATTGGGGCGCATTGGACCCCTGAAGAAGCTTCTAATCACATTAATTATCTTGAAATGCTTGCAGTGTTGTTTTCTCTCAAAGCATTTCATAAAGAACTATCAGGGAAGCATGTCCTTGTGCGAATTGATAACATGACTGCTGTGTCAGATTTAGGTAAAATGGGCACAAGCCATTCCAAAAAGCGAAATGATTTAACCCGTACGCTCTGGGAATGGTGCCTTGACAATAACATGTGGTTAACCACCAGTCATATCCCGGGTAAAGAGAATACTCTAGCTGATGAAGAGTCCAGGAAATCTAGGAAAGAAACTGAATGGACCTTAGACAGAGGAATTTTCCACGAGGCTGTTAGGAAACTTCATGTTGAGCCTCAGATTGACCTATTTGCCTCTCGGCTTAATTACCAGTTAAGGCCATTTGTCGCCTACCAACCTGATCCTGAAGCAATTGCTATTAATGCCTTTTCAATCTCTTGGAAACCTTACATTTTTTATGCTTTTCCTCCTTTTAGTATCATCCCAAAAGTGTTACAGAAAGTCCAAGCAGAGGAGGCCACAGGACTGTTGGTTGTGCCATGCTGGCCGACTCAGCCATGGTGGCCATCGGTAATGAGACTGCTGGTTCAGAAACCCCTTGTGCTTCCCACACCTTATTTCTACCTCAACAGCCAGAATTGGTGCATCCACTACACCAGAAACTCACCCTGCTGATCTGCCACTTGTCCGGAAATCACTTGAAGGCAGAGGCCTTTCGGAATCAGCTACCTCACTCATCCTGCAGTCCTGGAGAAAGGGCACTAAACAACAATATAAACCATTCATCGCTAAATGGGAACAGTACTGTAGTCAAAGGCAGATTAATCCCTTTTCAGCCACTATAGAACATGGGATTAATTTCCTGGCAGAACTCTACCAAACGGGGATTGGATATAGTGCTCTCAATACAGCCCGGTGTGCTTTATCTACTGTTTGTTTTACATCAGAGCATTACACTTTTGGACAGCATCCCTTAGTCTGTCGTTTCATCAAGGGAATCTTCGAATGCAGACCCTCTCTACCAAGGTATCAAGAAACTTGGGATGTGACGGTGGTATTAGCCTATCTAGCTAAACTAGGCCCACCTGAGAAACTTAGTCTGAAGAACTTGACTTTGAAAGTGGTTATGTTGATGGCATTGCTTTCAGGACAGCGTCGCCAGACTCTGCACACATTATCAATTGATCAATTTCATTATCAATAAGTGCTGATAAGTGTGTGTTTTCCATTAACTCATTGTTAAAAACTTTGAGACCTGGTAAACATTTAGCTTGTATTGAGTTTCAGGCCTATGCACCAGATGTTAGTCTTTGTATTGTAAAGCATCTTCAGCAATATCTGAAGCGTACAGATATTCTTCGGGGT
This sequence comes from Porites lutea, assembly GCF_958299795.1. NCBI lineage: Eukaryota > Metazoa > Cnidaria > Anthozoa > Scleractinia > Poritidae > Porites > Porites lutea. The sequence goes on from NC_133211.1 coordinate 3,488,593, forward strand.
GATGTGAAGCAGCTTTTTATTAGTTACACTAAGCCTCACAAAGCTGTTTCCCCTGATACAGTAAGCCGGTGGATTAAGACTACATTGGTTGATGCTGGAATTGACACTTCAAAGTACAGTGCACACAGCACCAGATCAGCATCTACTTCTGCAGCAAAGGGGAACAACATTTCTATTGCCACAATTATGAAAAGTGCTGGGTGGTCCCAGGAGTCCACATTTACAAAGTTTTATGACAAACCAGTGGCCCCTCGAGAGAATTTTGGGGCTGAACTCCTTAAAGCTGTATGTGGGGACAACTAAGATAGTTTCTTACGGTTGTATGTTTTGATGGCTAAGAGAGCATATTATTAAAGCAGATTCATGTTGATATAAATCATTGCTGTTTATTTGAGTTCGCACTCACACTGCTTTAAAATCTCACGTGACTCCGCAGCGACCAATGACCAATGACGAAACAGAATACCAAAATTAAACGAGGCTTACCTGTAAGGTGAAGTTTGATTTGGGTTCTGTGAGTCATTGGTCGGGAGCGAAGGAGTCATGTGCCCACCCATGTGTTATTCACCCACCCATGCTTGGGTGTAAGTGCTCACATCTGTTAAAGACTGATCTTCCCGGGCTCGTGCGCTTTCTCACATGACTCCTTCGCTCCCGACCAATGACTCACAGAACCCAAATCAAACTTCACCTTACAGGTAAGCCTCGTTTAATTTTGGTATTCTACTCAAACAATTAGCTACAACTACGAGAAGCCCGGGCGAGGGTACTGCCTATGATGTCCTATACGAGTAGGCTCCGCCCGAAAGGGGTACCTTTTTCAGGCTTCAAGTATATGAAAGGGTAGGGATTTCACTATAAGTTGAAGTATATGAAACGGTAGGGAAATCTGTCATTTGGGCCTATAAAAGGGCCCAAAAGGGCTGACAGATGAATTTTATGGCTTTAAAAAGTCGAGAAAATGTTCTAAATTTTGGGATTGATTCGTATTTAAATGACAGTGCATTTACAGCAGTTAAAAGTGATACAAAGTTTAAAAAAGGTATTTGAAAGGGGTACCATTTGTCCGGCGATAGAAGATATACGAACGGGGTACCGTTTTCGTGAAAAGTGGTATATAAATGGGTAAGAGGTTGGACCTCGGGTCGGAACCTCCCCGTATAAACATTTGTTGAGCACCCCCCCGGGACGAGAACTACGAGTTCGACTAACCTTGCGAGCAGAGGTTTCTTTTTTGAATGGCTTTTAACGGTTATGAAGTCATTCGCGTGGCTTGTCTGTCGCGTCTACGCGACAGACAAGCCAAGTGCGAACGACTCCGCAAACGCTAAAAGCCATGCAAGAGACAAACCTCTGCTCACAGGGTAAGTTCGAGTTGCATTCTAGGAGTGAAATAGTCAACTGGGTATAGCGCCTCATTGTAATTAGGTAACTTAAAGCAAAGACGACGGTGACGGCAACGAGAACGTCAAAGAAGCAATAGGGTGAATAGCCTTAGATTTGCCTAGATTGGCAAAACAACAACCTTGTAAGTGTATTACGTTTTTTTGTACATTTCTTTGCCATCACTGCGCAAACTCGATAGAATTCTTTTCCAGAAAAAGTTTCCAACATTTAAAGATTTAAACGAGATGGAATGAGCACGATGAAGTTTGAAGAAGCGCGAATTCACTTTTTAAATGACGTCCTCGTTGCCGTCGTCGTCACCGTCGTTGTTTCCTTAGCTCCCTATCCACCAACAGAAAACTCGACCTCATAGTCTAACTGTTAATTCGTCTTTCAACTGTAACAGTGCTAATAGATATTTTAGTTTAATTCCTCTTAAATATTATTCAAAAATACAGGGGAAATTAGCAGGAGGTGAGGTATATCTCTCAGAAAACAATCACAGAAGTTACTGTAGCTCTTTAGAGACATCTTTTACTGCACATGACCTATCTTGGCCAAGGCTTACGCTTGGAGAGTAGATTAGCATGGAGATCTTGTAAACGGATGATAAACCTATAAAAAAGTCTTTTTTGCTTACTGCTATTTTTACTTATCACTAATTACTTTAAATACTGGCGGATATTATCAATCGCTTTTCCAAAAGAAGACGCAACACGTACAGTAAACGGGCTATCTTTTATGTGGGCACCACGCAAGCGCACTGACAACCTGTACTTGCCTGGATTGAAATCTGAAGGGACAGTATAACTTACCAAGTAATTACCGTTATTAAAGTCTTTCACATTTGCGTCAACCATCTTCTCTTCAAAGTCGTTCTTAAGCTCTACCTTGAAAAAGTCGCCACCCAGCTCGCGTTTACGTTGTTGGGCGTCGCGAGCAAGGATAAAGAAGGACGCCTCTTCTCCCAAGTACGCAGTGGTTAATCCCGTGCCATGTACGTAGATGGTTTCTGCACATGTAGATTTGTCATAAACAACACCTGCCTTATCAAGCGCTTCTTGTAATTCCCTGGGATCAAACAAGAACTCTGGTACACATTCCGCCTCTGGCACAAGCACCATTGATTCGTTTTCTATCTTTCGGAGCACTGACTCTAAAAAAGACCTGGAGTGGAGAAGCTTGGCATTACCCGACCCCTTGATGGTAAGCAAAACTGCTTCTACGTTTTCCTCTATGTTTTTTAGAAATTTACGCATTTGCCCTTGCTGATCTGTGAGGATGCCTGTCTTCGCTTTTTGTAGCTGGTTTAACTCGTTCATCAGAACTTGCTCTCTTTCAGTAATTGCGTCATGAAGCTATAAAAAAATAACATGTCAAAAAATTGAAATCCCAGTAAAAAAACGGATAGAAAAAGGTAAGTAAAAAAATAAAAAGTTTACTTTTGAGTTCCGGTTTTTGGTAGCCGTCGTAAGGAAAATAACAATGTCGTACAAAAAAAGTATTTCATGTAAATCAAAGTGAAACTCACTTCTTTGAATACGCTTTGAATTATGGCACCCTGTTCCTGGCAATTTTTTTCTATGTCAAGACTCGCCTTCGTGACTTGAGATTCTGCATCTTTAATTTGCCCGGTGGTAGCACAAATTATTTCATTTGCATGTGCCTGCATCTCTTGACTGGCCTCAGAGGCTTCATCAGCTAAAGATAAACAATCGTGGCCGCTGTGATTTAGCGTGATGCATCTCTTGCAAACCATATGATTACAGGCTTTGTCGAATACATGGAAAGGCTCTTTATGATCTGGACACAAATTATTTACAGCCCGTGGTTCCAAGGAAACAACGTGGTGAGCACTACTTTCTCTGCTGTCAGCGTGAAAGCGAGCTGCACGCTTGCACAAGTCTTTTTTGCAATTCAAGCAGCAAAGGCTTGCGGGATGCTTATCTTCACAGAATTCGCAGATGTATGAACTTTCATCTCCATTATTCTGGGGTGTGACATTTGCATTAATTATGTCCAACAACGCAAAGTTCTTTGGTAGCCCTGCTACTCCAGCTTGAGGTACGTTAACTTCAACTCTGCAGGTGGGGCACCGAATTTTGTTATCTGCAGCCGGTAACCGCTCTAGGCAGCTCGTACAAAAGCTGTGACCACAACTCAGGTTACGAGGGCAAATGTTTTGATCATCAAAAGGGTTGAAACAGACTGAACACTGCAGAAGTACTTCTGCAGATGCCATTGTCTGAAATAAAAAGGAAAACATATTGAAAGTAAATCTCTGCACAGTCAGGCTAACTAAGTAATCCTGAAGTCAACAATCATGGCATTTTTTTTGCAAGCGTTGATAAGCTTGGTCGGTTGGGGTGATCTCCGGGGCCGGACCAATACTCAGCGCTTTGAGAACTGAAGGTACTTTCTTTGCCCCGCACCGCAAAAAAATAGCCGGACCTTCGCGTGGCTCGGATGACCAAGTAGAAACGCAGGTACCATAAGCTCATGAGTAAGAATTGCTGTTACATAGTTAACAACTTCAGTAGGTCTTGACTAATACCGGTATATAAAAATTTAGCAAACCAGGGGTAACTTATTTGCTCCGATGACTCAAGTATTGTCTAGACACAGTATAATCATCACTTCGTCGCAAATACTTATTGCACATAGCTCTTTGTTTTTTTAAATAACTTTATCACTTCATTGATTCAGGGGAATAGCCCCTCTATGGAGTTTCGGTTTCGTGTTGTTGCAACCTAAAGTGTAACGTTATGTGATTTCTACAAATAAAAACGTTGTTACAAAAAAAGGCATCTTAATTCTTGGTTAAAACTTCTTAGGAGTTCAGTCCGTCAAAATAGAAAAACTGCGTAAATTCATTTCACTATCAAAAGGCCGGTTCAAAATAACATGCTGACTCATGGCAAAGTCACAGTCAGTGCGCACAAGATCGGTAGTCACAATTATTTACCTATGAAGAGTTTTGTTTGCTGTAAATGCATGTTAATGATTGAGTGCACAGCAAATTCAGTTTACCTAAAAATTTATTAAACATTTTAAAGAAAGATGTTTTTATGCCGATTTCCTTAAAATGAATATGACTTCTCATCAATCAAATTCAAAGACTCAAGCACGGATTTAGGTCAATCTGAGCGAATTGAACGCTTGACTATGCAAACGGCCAGCGATATTTCGATCATTTTCTGGGTAATACTCTACCAGGACCCGCTGCCAGATGATGGAAAACCAAGGTATATATCTTCCAAGACATCGTGGTAATTTAGCAATTGAATTTTATACTCAATCACCAAATCCATTTTCACTGCTAAGATTGATGGAGAGTGCCAGAAATAGAAATGACCCAATATTCAACATTTCGTCATCATGTGCTAAAAAGCAGTGATGTTCAATAGCTGAAAAGATTTCGTTTCACGGCCTTATGTTAGATCAGGTTTAGGTGTTTAAGGACATGTCATGTCTGAGAAAGGGGAGGGAGAAATTCAGACGCAAATGAGCCATGGCAGGATTTTCGGATTTAGAGTAGTGTAACAGGCCATACATGACCGCAGCTATTGTTGTGCGAGCTATCAGTGGATTTTTTGCAAGAAGCAAGCCATACATACCTTAAGCAAGAGAGACTGAGATGTCTTAAGAGAAGAATTTAAGTCAATATGTTTCCTAGGACCAACAACACTCCCAGATAAATTTATATGCCCACAAATAGACCTGGAAAAGAAAAAGGAAGGGAGCGCGCAGGGAAAAGCTTACGTTTGAATGATAAAACAACAAGGGTAAGATTTATGCGGTAGCGCCATGCATTTATTCTGCATACTGTGTCGAATCTGTTCATATAAACTATTTGGGCGAAATAGTATTAAACGATTTATAATGTCCTCTTAATTGACTCTCTGTGAGATTGAAAGAGTTCAAACGTTCCCGAACCATCAGGCTGAGTGATTATGAATTTGATTGAATTTGCCTATTCTGTTACCTTAAAATAACCCTTGCTTTGCTTGACATATTCTTATTAAAAAAGTTGTAACTTGTACCTACCTTAAGTGACGCAAACAACTCAATAAAGCGAGTGGAAGAACTTCTTTCACCACATCACTGTCTTGACGAGAACTATGCTCGTCGTAAAACAAACATTTTACTTCTGCATGTGAGGGGATGGTAGGGAATCTTTTGACCATGGCCCAGGTCCGCACGGGGTTTTTGGTGTGAACACCTCCTGGGTACCAGTACAGATAGTTTGCTTCCTTTGGGGCCGACTAATTGGCTTTTGAGGGGGTGGGATAGGGGGGTTGGGTGATTTGGTTTGGATTAGAATTCTTTTCTCAAACCTCTCGAGATAGAATTTTTTCCCCGACATACAACCGTTTAAGGATTTTTTTTTAGCATATAGATATTTTTTTCAGTGCAGGAACGTTTCCCCAGGTACATTTTTCACTTTTTTTCTCGTTCGAAATCAGTCTGCAGGATATTTTTTCTAAAATCACCCATACCCCCCCCCCCCCCCGCCCCCGTCCCTCAAAAGACAAATGGTTGGCCCCTTATAAAAAAGTAAGGCTACATGCCGACATAGCTCGACATGACCTCAATGTAAAAAGCTCATCGCAATCTTCTTTATTAGCTAAAGGAAAAGCAGGTTCTCAACTACTGTTAAATTGTCAGAAATCTCCAATAGTGCCGTCATGTCCTCTGCTCCTGGCGCTTTTGACGGTCACTATATACTGTTCTTTTATGAACAGGTTGGGAAGCGCAAATATTTTTCAGGACATTCCCAGATGAGGCGATTGTGCGAAATAAGCCTGTGGTACAGCTAAGAAACTGAAAAAAAAGCGAACGTTGCTGGCAGATCTGAAAAACTATTGCTAAGCACAAAATTCCACGTTTTAAGAGAGTTTTGAGAAACATTTTTCGTCTACGAATGAGTAATAGTGAATTTTCAACAGAAGGGAGAGAATTAAAAGTGAAAAAAAGGAAGCGACGTTACTAACACTAATGCATCGTGCGCATTGGTTAATAATTAATTATTTAAGTTTTTTAAGTTTAGATTGAGTTCCTTGTTCTAGATTGAGTTCCTTGTTTTATGTATAGATTTACTTTTTTTTTCTTTTTAAAGTACAGATTAAGTGTCTGTAAGTCCCTGTAAGCAGTAATGTAAAAAAACACTAACAAGCTTCTCAGTTCGACAAAACTTAGGATTTGGGAACTCAAGCTTTCGTAAACAAACTGAATTGACGCACAGAAGTCGAATGCTCAAACTAACGTTGAGTTATTTTACTGGCTACATCGGACAACACTTTGTAAGTCTTGCGGTGTAGTGATGATGCCATGTGTACAGTGAAAGGGCTGCCTTGAATGTGAGCACCTCGTAAACGCACGCTCAATGTGTAATCAACCCGCTTAGCACTTCCAGGGATAGTGTAAGTTACCAAATAATTTCCATCTCTTTTGTCCTGAACATCAGTGGTAACTTTATCTTCTGATTCGTCAGATTCGTTTTGTTTAAGCTCCACTGCAAAAGTGTCGCCACCCACGGCACGCGCGAGCCTTTGAGCATCATGAGCAGTGATAGTGAAAGACGCCACCTCCCCCGGATTTGCTCGCTCAAGACCCGAACCAGCAGCAGTGGTTGTTTCTGCACAGGTAGATTTGTCCACGACTACACCCAAATTATTGAGTGCAATTACCACTCGCTGTAGTCTACTTTTTTCACAGCGGGTAAATTCTGGTACAAACTGGGCTTCTGGCTCAAGCAATAGATATTGGTTTTTGGTGGCGGCTTCGAGTGTAGACTCTATGGCGGATTTGACGTAAAGGATATTAGCATTATCAGAGGATTGGATTGTCGATAAAACGCTTTGAACGGTAGCCTTTATGCAGTCTTGACAATTAGCCAAGAGGGCTCGTTGCTCTGTAAGGATGGCTGCCTTTTTGCGATGTAGCTTTTCCAACTCATTTATCAAATCTTGTTCTCTGGTCGTTATTGCGTCATGAAACTATAACAAATCAAATACAAGGAATAAATAAAAGACAACAAAAAGGTGGACCTGTTCGAAAAAATTTTTCAGTTTAAATACCGTAAACCCCTGAGCTTATCCATCTTCGTAAGGGGCTATAGGAGGGCTTATGAGGGAGCAAACAAGCTCTAGCAGTGATGATTAAAATACGTTTTGCATTTTACTGATTTTTAATTAAGCTTCAAAACGCCATAATATATATAATCGAATTCATTTCAAAGTCAGCTAGAGTGAGGCTTACATCCAGGGGGGGGGGGGCTTTCTTATTATTGGATGTACTTTTTATGACCGTTAAATGGACCGATGGGTAGAATTGCAGGTGGGGATTCCGCTTATAAGCGGTAGGCAATTGAAGATAGTTAATAGTTGATAGTTAATACTAGAGTGACTGAGAAACGATCAATAATTATGCAGGTGGATAAGTAAATTAGTTGGGTCAAGGAGTGGTAAGACTTTGTGGCGCTTTAGACTCTCAACGCTTGAGTTAAGATCCTCCATATCAACTGACTGTTATCTAATTGACTGATTCATATTACATAAAAATAAATAATAAAACGTTCACATGAAACAAAGACAAACTCACCTTTTTAAACACGCTTTGAATTTCAGCACGCTGTTCTTCGTAAGCTTTTTCCATGTCACTACTCGCATTCATCACTCGATTTTCTGCATCTTTAATCACCTCTGCTCGAGCGCTGGCTTGAGCTGCAAGTGCTTCCATCTCCTGTTTATACTTTGAACCAACTTCAGCTAAAGATAGAAGACTGTGGTTCCTATGCATCAGAGTAACACAACTCCTACAGACCATGTGATTGCATTCTTCATCGAATAGGCGGAATTGCTCGTTATGTTTCGAGCAGACAACAGACACAGCCAACTGCTCCAAGGAAACAACTTTGTGATCACAACTCGCTTTGCTACGAGTGTGAAAGCGAGTTGCAGTCGTGCACATATCATAATCGCAGTCCAGGCACCAAGAGGTTGCAGGATGCTTGACATCACACGCTTCGCAGTTATGCAAGCCTTCTACGTATTGGGGTGTGGTGCAACCCATTTTTAATAATGCATAATTTTTAGTCAGTCCTGCGACACCACAGGGAACCGACGCTGTTTTTCTACAGTCTGGGCAAGAAATGGAATTATTCTTGAGTAACTTCTCTAGGCAGCTGGAACAGAAGGTGTGACCGCAACTGAGTAGCCGAGGGAAAAGATTTTCATGATCATAAAGCTCACGACAGATAGGACATTCAGGTACTTCAGCAGATGCCATTGTGGTCTGAAAAAATAAAAGGAAATCTTTGAAACTGAATAATATAGACAAAAGTAAAGTTACACTTTTTCGTTCAAGCTAGAATTGCCGATCGTTGGTTCGGCCTTCGGCCGACGGCCCAAAGCATCCAGTCACGCATGCGCGAGAAAACATTTCTGGTACCGAAGTTACCGCAGGCTTATTCTCGTCCCCAGAGCCTGTCGTTTCTTGGTCACGAGGCTAGTTACAAATTATGTCGAATGGCTCTGGGGACGAGAATACCGCAAGCCCAACATAATCCACCCATAATGTTGGGATTGTATCATAGTTAAAGATAAATTAAACGGGTAGTTTGTAAGTATACGGCAGAGAAAATGCAGCCATCGTTGTGACGCATACTCAGTAATATTATTACACTATTAGCATATTCTATACAAGTGAATGGTGCTTTCTGTGCCCCCTGATTGGCTATGATACACCTCCGAGCAGCCAAATAAGTGAAACACAAGACTTGGACTGCAATTTTTTCGCTGCTTCCAGTGTCAGACCCAAAAACGATGGAATTTTACTTCTCAAGATCGCCAAGCGTTTAAAGTCGTTCCTTGCGTTACGTCAGTCAGTAAATTCAAATCCTAGTCGGACTTCGTTACCAATTAACTTTGTGAGCGGTAGGATGCATTGCGCGGCGAGCGAGATTTTAAAATTTGCCCACAATCGACAAAACTGAAACAATTTTTGCGTGATGCACTACTTATTCAGTTTGTGTGGTATATATTAAAACGATTATTCTGATTCACCTCCTTCTCGGTGAAAGAGGTGGATATTTACTTCGTCTGGCGAAGCGGAAAGGTAAATATTCACCACTGTGCGGATTTAGGCCAATCTAATCAAGATGAAAGTACTACGGTGAAAACAGACCAGGTTATTGATCGATCCGTAACACGAGACGATCTACTGAAATTATCTGGGACAGTACATCGCGAAAAGTTCCCCTACTTGAAGTAATCAAAATGCATGCTGACTTAACGTCAAAAATTTCAATTTAATTTCTATTTTTGTGCAAAAAAATCAAGTACACCTGAACACTTATTCAAATGGCCACATAGCGGGATTTCGTCGACAGATGCAAAAGTTTGATCTCCTTTTTTTGTCCTAAATTTGACTCTGGAAGTGAAATAGTTTTACAAGATAAACACAACGACAGTAGACTGAAGTGTCACTTATTAATATATCGAGCGATGGCTAAATTTAAGAATCTACACAGTATAGACTCATTCTAAGCTTTAAGCTATACTTTCTCTAAGTTGTAAGCTTTACGTACCTTTAGAGAAGCAAAGAGGAAAATATGATGACTGTAAATACTTTTTAAAAGCACAATTTTACTGCCAACACCACTTCCGCCTTACAGTCGGCACAATACAGATGCACAACCGCTTTTGGCAAACAGGGTCTGGGGCTGACCATTTCATTTGGGGGGGGGAGGGGATGGTAGTTGGATGGTTACCCAAGTGCATCTGGGGAGATATTAGCAACTGAATATTCTAGACAAACTTGATTATTTATGAGCAATTTTTTTGGTAGTGACTCTGGTTGGAGAAAAAATGTATGTTTAGAGTTAATGCAATCGGTTCGTTAACACTGCACCTCTGCAGAAAAGACTGATTTAGGGATTTGCAATCGCTTGTCTCAGTACGTGGGCTCCTGGCAAGATACCTCTTTATGACAGACTCAAGGTGGTATGTACTTATTGTCCGTAACAACGTGGACATCTCTCATAAATGACCAATAAATAGCTCGTCGGTCATTATTATATAACTCAATGGACTCGACATACAGGGCGGACGGAACTCGCTGAAACACTTCTTGCTTTGTAGATCCAATCCGCTGCAGAAGTGATGGTTGCCACCTGTTTTACAAGAGCTAGATGACAATTATTGCACGCAAAATTGTGTAATATTGGATATTAGACTTTCTAAAAGTCCTTTAAATTTTTTTCCCGCGTTGATTAAGCTTTTTTAAAGGGCGACCTCGCGACTTTGTCGCTCGCTTTTTTTTTTCGCTCGGGATAAGAACTACAGGTCGACTTGAGGCAAGTCTAATAGAATCCCTGCTCAGTTGGATATTACAACGTTTATTGCTATATATTGTTCAACTGAAATTCAGTCAATAGAGTCTTGTTTGACCTTGTTTTTAAACTCAGCTCCCGGCTAAATTAGCCTGTTCTAGAAGTTCAGATTGCGACGTGTGAGGGACTGCTTAGAGATGTGCGCAAAAAAAACAGCGAGGGGGTGGAGGTAGGGAGCTTGTGAGCTCCGTAATTAAGCTAGGCTGATAAGCGTGCATAAGTGTATGAGCACTCCCTCGGCTCCCTTGCATAAAAAACATTGCCCTCCTTTTTGCCTGCCGGTCTCAAGTGACATGCTCAGTAATGCCCAGGGCGCCAGTCGCTGCATTGTAACCACAAAGACGTGCACTAACGGTTGCTTCTTATTAGGATGATGCTGAGAATTACAAGCCAAACAGGAGTGGAAAACACTCTCAATCATCTCCATAAACTTATCTATCTACTTACGTAGCACTTAATAAATATTACTGACGGCACATCACAGTTCTGTTACAATTAAGTAGAGTAATGTCTTCGTGGAAACAAATAAAAGTTCTAATTTGTTCTTGAGCGTTCAGGTATTCGGCCACAACGCACACAGGTTTGGAAAAAGGACTCAACAGTGGAGCGTCTGCATTTCTGGGGCCTTATGGTGGGCAACCAGGAATAACTACTTTCCCCGAAAAGACTTTTAATGGCTATGAAATAGATTCAAAGTCCATGGTGTTTAGATTTTAATTGACCCGACTGCCCCACTAAAATTGAAAGAAAAGTGGATAAAATAAGAAATCTTCTAAGCTGTTGAGAATTCCGACGATCACCTTAAATTGACAAAACCCATCTCACCTCAAACATATTTTAACACCAAGTAGGAGATAAACGAGGGTTTTAATGACGAGATATATAAATGACAATTTTTTACAGTTTACTGTGGAACAACAAAGGCGATAAGATTGAACAAACCTTCTTTATAAACGACTATGATCATAGCGGTTTATCAAGGTCTAAAAATCGTTGATTTATCTTCTTTATTAGATCACTTAAGACTACAGCCTTTGTGCACGGAAAAGTTGCATAATATGTTGCTAGCAGTGCTCGTATATTTCTAAAATTATGCCAATAATTATGCTAAGTTTTGTAAATTAAAATCGTTTTTAGCAAAAAGATTCAGAAATCAGTCAAATTATGATTGTACTTAGTTCAAATTTGGTTAAAACACCTCTAACTAACTATGCAACAATGAAGTTGATGGCAAGCACATTTACCATATTTACATCTAGAAACTTCAAGAGTGGATAATTCTTAGTCTTACAACTACAAAAGCTGGCGCCATCTTGGATAACCTAGCTTTCTATGCGCAAGCGTTGAGTCGTGTGGAAAGAGTCCTGGGTCACTTCCTATGAAAAAATTGGTTGCATGATCAATAAATGAAAATTTTCTGCTTCAAATCTAGCCAAAAGTGCAAATTATGCTAGCAGTGCTTTTTTCTGAAAATGAAGATGACAAATTAATGCCAAAAATTATGCTCGCACTATCTATCAAAGCTAACATAGATAAAATTGACAAATATCTCGACATATCGAACCATATCGGGAAAGAATTTGTCGACCTTGAACTTGAAAATACGGCAATCTAAAAAGTCATTGACTCCCTCAAGAAAATATTATCAGTAAAGAACAGCTTCACACGAGAGCGGCTAGAAATATGGTCTGATAAGTCAATTTTGAAGATATTATGAAAACCAATCAAGTTTATCCTGCATTTTATCCTCCTTTATGGCGGAACTCGTTAATAAGGATTAAAACAACTTTCTTCCCTTGAAATTTCAATGTGTAAAAGAACTGAGGAAAAAACCATGCACTGACTTCCTTCCTGTCGAAGACTCTATTGAAATTTACAAATTTCAAATAAATCCCTTAAATTTTCTTGAAAACTCACATGTGCCCTTACACTAAAAACTTTCCAAAAGATCCTAGCCTTTAACTAGATCATGCCAGACTTATTTGGTCTTAAGACCCGTGAGCGTAAAGAAAATAAAGTCGTTTACGCAAGTCTAGCACTCAGTGAAAAGAAACTTGTTTCAAACAAAAATCGCTATTAAGGAAGACCTTTACAGCTCCTTCTGCAGTTACACTGCGGGAAATCTCAAATCAAGGAAATCTCCTTTTCTGACATTGTGAAAAAGTTAAAATAGTTCAGGTAAAATTTGACTGATAGACTTGTTAATTTTGATATTATACCTCGACGATACCACTCAAAAGATAACGCATTTTTTGGCCTAAAACCTGACACTTCTACATTTCAGTTTGCACATCAACTAATTATTTCACACCATGGGGGACTATACGTTAAATTAACAGCTTTTATCCCTCAGGGTTTTTATTTGTATTTTCATTGTTATTTTTTTACCTTATTTTCTCTAACCTTCCTCTTTTCATATTGTGTAATCACCTCACTGGTGTTGCGTAACATTTATAAAAGTATAAGCCAAGCAAATTGTGATCGCAATCAAAATAGAACTATATGGCGAATAAAAAAACAAAAAATAAATAAATAAACAAAAGGCGAATAAAATAACAAACTTAAGAAATATAAGACGCCTCCTTTCAGACTTATCACCTTGGTCAATGACTGTACCCAACGTTTTAATGGCGTCCTGCACGGACTGCAATCTCTGGTCATCAAATGTAAACACCGGAACAAATTGTTTCAGTTGTGCCTCTGGTTCAAGTACAGGGTGGGGTTGCTTTTCCAAGGCAGCGAGCGTCGCCTCTAAATCGGAGCTGGTGGCGAGCAGATTGGCATTATCTAATGACTGGACTCGCTTCAAAACATCTCTGACGGTACTTTCTATATCTTTTCGGAATTGGCATACACGTTCTTGCTGCTCTGTGAGGATAGCTTCCTTGCTTTTTTGTAACTGTTCCAACTCATTTACCAAAATTTCCTCCCTTGTAGTGATGGCAGTACGAAGCTATAAAACAATTAGTATGAAATAGATGACCTTCAATAAATCTGTCCACTAGAGAGAACAAAATAGATGAATCAGGTTCCTTTTCTAGCTGGTTGTATGATAAATAGCTTTGCCGGGGAAACCATGGATGTTAAAGACCGAGGAAACAGTAAGGCAGCTTTCAGACTTGGTTCCCAGCACGGTGCCTGAGAACAGTACTCACTGGATACTAATGTAAACACATCCTTTTTTCAAGTACCCACGCTAGAATTCGAGCACAAAAGTGTTATGAAAGTGGGCACTGGCTCCTTGTGAGCTCACCGTTTTTGTTAGTTCCACAGCTTTGTACTTGCTGCTAAGCTCAAGTTTCAAAATGGCGTCTGGCAGGGCGAAATGGAGTAACTATATGAACTATGTACACAGTCACATATCAAGCCTTACCTCTTGGAATACACCCTCAATTTGATCACGCTGTTTGTCACAGGAAGTTTTTGCATCAAGACTCGCATCCTTTACACGTGCTTCTACGGCTTTGATAAACTCAGCCCTAGATCTGGCTTTAGTAGCAAGTTCTTCCAATTTCACTTTACATTTTGAACCAGCTTCGGCTAGAGACACAACATGGCGATCCCGGAAACTGGTAAAGCAGCTCCTACAGATCATACAATCGCGCTTGACATCAAATAAACGGAATTTCTCGTTATGTTTCGAGCACTCAACAGCGGACGACTCCAAGGAGACAATACGATGGCCACAACTTGTTTTGTTACGAGTGTGAAATCTACCTGCATCCCTGCACATATCCTCGTCACAGTCCAAGCAATAAGAGTTCGCAGGATGATTATTTTCGCAAAATTCACAAATGGGCAAACCTTCAGCTCCTCCATGATGAGGTACGGAATTAATGAGGCCTAATAAATAATAATTCTTTCTCAATCCCGCCACTCCAGCTGATGGTGTGTCAACATGACTGCATGTGGGGCAGCGGATGGTGTAAACAAATATGCGTTCCAAGCAGCCTGAGCAAAAAGTGTGACCACAACTCAGCAGTCGGGGACAGAGATCTTCGTCATCAAAATTCTCGCGGCAGACTGGACACTCAAGTTCCGTAGATGCCATTGCCTAGATAAATAATACAGAGTAGTTTATAAGATTTCTTTAAAATGCAGAAAAGTCACTTCACAGTTTATTAGAGCGTGGGCGCTTATTCGAGGAAATACAGTAAGACGTCACTCTGACGGTTTCAATAGAGAGAGAAAATGACTTTGTATAACTGAGGACCTAGGTATTTCGACAGAGCTAGAGAAGTTGGACTCTGGACAGCAAAAACGTTTGTGTGGAGAGGAACACAAGACTTGAGAAATAGAGGGCCAGTTGAAATGCTTTTAATACTGAAAACTGATAAAAATTTAGGTACCATGAAATCGGGTTTCGAATTTAATGTTTAATTCACATCATATGCGCCTTTTTAGTTAAATGTCAGATCAAAAATAAACAAATAAGTTTCATATTCAATTATTAATAAAAATTTAACTGACAACTGACAAAAAGCCTAAAATTGAACTGACAACTGACAAATGGTCCAAATTTTAACTGACAACTGCCAGCAACTGACATTTGTACCCCTTCATCCAGTTCCTCAAAATAGCCAATCTCGTCCCCAGAGCCTCCGTTACGTTTGTCAAGCGGATGGAGCAACGGACGCTCTGGAAGAATCCAAAACTGAAACCACAAAAATAATCCTGGTTCCAGTTTAATTGTACCTGCGTGAAATTGTTTACCCATTTGACTGAGAGAAGTTCTCAAGGGATAATTCCTTGCTCGCACATTGTTACAATTTACTCTTTGCAAAGCAGTTTTTCTTTCTGTGACCTTTGATCGATGTAAGTTTAGTGGAGAAGGACAAGTATTTCAAACATGAAAGGACTGTTTAAGAAGACCGAATTAAAAACGTATACCTATTTAAACGCGGCGAATGAATTAGTCACGACGACACACTCTCTTTCGTTAAGCTGTATGCAAATTTGAAAGGTTCAGTGGCATAATACACCTATTAATGTTAAGCCGGCGGGGGAGGGAGGCGTGGGAGGGAGGCAGGGCAAGGGTTGGGATTTGACATTTTTCAAAAATTTGCCGTCGAATTCCCTGCCCACGGGCAAATCATTCCAGTCAATTGGAACCAAATTTTTCCACCCTGGGCTGCACATTGCTGTCAAATATCCCGAGGCTGGACCCAACAAAGTCACAATAATGATATCTCCAAATAAAACACTGCAATCAATTTATTTATAAACGTTACTGCATCACCAAAGATACATGTTCCTGGTACAGCTGCTATTATACGTTTTAACCATTCAATCCGTGTTACACTGCGTAGAATACAGAAATCTCTATGAGGAAGTCCACATTTTGTAAGTTATACTGTTCTTAGTAAAGCTTACAGTATAAGTATAAGCTTACAGTGATTGTAACGAATGAACGCGCCATACAATGATCAATTCTACTTGCAAAAGTCGACTTCGTTTCTCTTTACTTCCGTTTACTTTGATATCACAGTAGGTAGGTAAGGTTCAGTTGATCAAAAACACGCTAAAACAAACGAAATTTGAAGTCGAAACAGTGAAATCCACTCACCTTTCACTTGTTCTCGTTGGCCTCTATGACATATGTTCGGTCACAGTCTCTTTCTTCCGAGTCGGCCGTCAAATATCCCCTCGTCGGGCCAAGAAAGATTCAAATATCCCCTCCCCCGGAAGAACAAGATCAGTCAAATGCCCTACTCCAGGGCCAACAAAGACAATCAAATCCCCACCCCATGCCCTGCCTCCCTCCCTCCCCCTCCCCGCCAGCTTTACATTGATAGGTGCATAAAAGTATAACATCTCTTTACAAAAAGCAGTGAAAAGTCTTTCAAAAATAAGAAAAAAGTTGAACAAAATGTCATTGTAGCGTGATTTCGGAACTTATCGAGGTAAACGCTTTCCTAAACGGTTTCAAGTCGTTTGAGATTTGTGTGTATACATGACCTATCAAAATCAAATCAACCTGCTCATGGTTTTTTGATTAGCAAAGAAATTGCATGTGATGAACACGATTTTATCGGCCAATCAGAGATGGTTTTTTCGGATTCTTCCAGAGGTTAGTGATCCCTCCCGCTGCACAAAAGGATCGCGGCCTCTGGGAATGAGAATGCAAAATAACTTACTCATGGCGAAGTTACAGTCGGACCGATGAAGAGTTGTTTACTGTAAATCCTGATGTTAATGATTGTTATTCACAGAAAATTCAAATTCACATAAAATTGTATTAAACATATTAAAGAAAGATTTTTTGTGATTGCTTTAAAATGAATATGATGACTCATGATGACTGCTCATTAATCAAATTCAAATACTCCAGCACGGCTTTAATCTGAACAAAATTAACGCTTGACTGTGCAAACGGCCAGCGACATTTGGATCATTTTTTGGGTAATACTCTTCCATCAGATCGAAAACCCTGACATCCATACATTCTCCAAGACATCATACGTGGTGATTTGGCAGATGTTATACTTTATCATCAAACCGACCTTGAAACCTTCAATGTTAAGATTAATGAGAGTGCAAGGAAGAGCAATGAACCAATATTACACATTTTGTCATATGCTAAAAATCAATGTTCAGTAGCTGAAAAAGGTTTCATGCACTTCACAGTCTTATATTAGATCCCGGGGGTTAGGTAATAAAGTACATGTCATGTCTGGGAAAGGGAATATGTGAAATTCAAATGGAAATGTGCGGTGGCAGGATTTTAGGATTTAGAGTGTAACAGTCCAGACATGACCGCAGCTATTGTTTTGCGAGTTATCATTAGATTTTTTGCAAGAAATAAGCCATACATATTTCAAATTTGACTATTTTTTGCTTAAGAATAACACTTTCCTTCACATATTGTTATTAAAGAAGTTGAACTTACCTTAAGTGAGGCAAACAATTCCGAAAATGAAGCACAAGAACCTCTTTGACCAAGATCTCTTCACCGACAGCACTACCGCCTTGATGACGGGAACTACTGTATGTTAGTCGTGGAACAAACTTCCTAAGGGAAGTGGTGGGGAATAGATGACGCTTTTGAACATGAAGTATTTTCTGAAACTCTCTGCGAAAGCCTTACTCGAGGCTTATTTCTTAGTTAAACAAAAGCAGCAACTCGGAGCTCACACTGGCAAATACACTAAGAAAATTGAATCAATCCTACAAGACCTTCGAAAACATGAAGTTTCACCCCACCGGGTATACTTAGTAACACTTGACAAGTCCCTTCGTCCCCAGGAGCGGACGGAATTTCGATGTGCACGCCCCTGGGCACGAGTACAGTTAAGTTGCCCCCTGACCACAATGTATATAGATATCCCAATCTACTTTCCGTAATGTCCTTTGCCTTTTGACGTCGCCACGACATTTATATTGAAAATGTCTATTACGAACAATTTGGAAAGCGCATGCCCAGACGCTTTCTTCCTTTTCGCCCTTTTCTCCCTCTCCCCTTCCCTCATCTTTTAGCGCCTGCCACGCAGATGGAGCCATTGTGCGAAATAAACTAGTAGTACATGTAAGAAGCTGAATAAAAAAAGTTGCTGGCAGATCTGGATAAAAGAAACTAGCCAAATTCCAATTTCCACGTTTTAAAAATAATGCCGTTTTAAACGTTTTGAGGAACCTTTTGTTCTAGGAATGCCTGAATGAGAGTGAGTTTTGAAAAAAAGGGTGAGTAAAAAGTGAGAAACACTAGTAAATCGTGCACCTTGCCTAATAATGAGTTCAGTTCTTGTTTTTGACAAGTATAGATTGAGTTCTTTTGTATTATAAAAAACCGATTGAGTTCTGTTTTTTATTATTATCAGTACTATTAGCATCATTATTTTGAAAAGTACATATTAAAAAAAAGTAGATATTGTAAGTGCTTGTGAGCAGTAGTGTGAAAGAAAAAAAACTAACAAGTTTCTCGATTCGACAAAAATAAGGATATGGGAACTCAAGCTTTTGTAAACAAACGAACTGAAGCACGGAAATCGACTTTCCAACTAATGCTGAGTTATTTTACTAGCTACATCCAATGACACTTTGTAAGTCTTGCGGAGTAGTGATGATGCCATGTGCACAGTGAAAGGGCTGCCTTGAATGTGAGCACCTCGTAAGCACACACTCAATGTGTAATCAACCCGGTTAGCACTTCCAGGGATAGTGTAAATTACCAAATAATTTTTATCTCCTTTGTCCTGAACATTGGCTCTAGCTTTATCTTCTAAGTCGTTTTTATGCTTCTCTGCAAAAGTGTCGCCAACCACGAAACGCGGGAGCTTTTGAGCATCACGAGTAGTGATGGTGAAAGACGCCACCTCCCCCGGATTTGCGCACTCAAGGCCCCAACGAGCATCAGTGGTTGTTTCTGCACATATAGATTTGTCCATGACCACACCCACATTATTAAGTGCATCTACGACTCGCTGTAATCTCCTTTTGCCACAGCGCGTAAACTCTGGTACAAACTGGGCTTCTGGCTCAAGCAATAGATATTGGTTTTCGGTGGCGGCTTGGAGTGTAGACTCTATAGCGGATTTGACGTAAAGGAGATTAGCATTATCAGAGGATTGGATCGTCGATAAAACGCTTTGGACGGTAGCCTTTATACAGTCTTAACATTGAGCCAAGAGGGCTCGTTGCTCTGTGAGGATGGCTGTCTTTTTGCTGTGTAGCGTTTCCAACTCATTTATCAGTTCTTGTTCTTTGGTCGTGATTGCGTCATGAAGCTATAACCAATTAAAGACAAGGACATTAGTTAAAAACAACAAAAAGGTGGATTTGTTCGGAAAAATTGGCGGTTTAAGTTTCGCAAACTCCATAATGTCAGTCCTGCGACACCAGTGGGAACAGAAGCTGTTTTTCTGCAGTCTGGGCAAGAAATGGAATTAATTTTGAGTAAGTTCTTTAGGCAGCTTTTACAGAAGGAGTGACTGCAACTAAGAAGACGAGGGAAAAGATTTTGATGATCATAAAGCTCACGACAGATAAAAGATTCGGGTACTTCGGCAGATGCCATTGTGCTGTGAAAAAAAAAAAGGAAACACTTAGAAACTGAATAATATAGACAAAGGGTAAAGTTCCACTTCTTTTCTTTCCAGCCAGAATTGCCACCCGTTGGTTCGCTCTTCGGCGGACGCCCCAAAAGTATCCAAGCACGCGTGCGCGAAAAAAATTCTGGTACCTAGGGCCAAGATTAAGCCAAATTTTGAGCACGGTTTTCTTGTCTAAGAACATGTAACTCAAGTTTACAAAATAAGAGATATAACAATGATGCTACTCTTAGCAATGCATATGAAGGTAAATACAAAAAAGTAGAAGAACTTTTAATCCTGGATTAGCTCTAATCGGCCTTTCAGGAACAGGGTAAAGGAAGACAGGAAAACCCTCCTTTGCTAGTAGGTGGAGAAATACAATATTGATCAGTCACATTCAGCATAAAACCATTTATTTTTTTTCAGAAATAAAACTCATTTATGCTCCACGTTCCTTTACATATTAAGTCAGTTATTGATGTTGACGAAGTCTAGCTTTGGGTGAACTCTGTTTGCTGGGACACAAAATAATTTGATTTAAACGTACGCGATTTCCAGCAGAAAACTGCTTTTAAAATCTATTTTTAACGGGTGGATTGCAAGAATGTCGCATAGAAAATAAAGTCAGTGCTGTAAAGTACACACAGTTGAAGAACCGTAAAATTCCGAAAATAAGCCCCCCCAAATATATGCCCCGCCCCCCAAACTCGTAACGCAAAAAATCCTCCATAATATAAGCCCCCGGGGGGTTGTACCTGGAAATTACCCTCATGCAAATGAAAAATGAAACAAAGCAAGAACGGTACAGTAACACATGATTGTTTTTATTTGCCAAAGAACTATTACTTATGCCAAATGAGTGCCACAGTATTGGCTGTTTGCGTAGTTCACTCTTCACTCTTGGTTGTTTTTTTTTCGGTCCATATTAGACAAAGTACTTGCACATGACGGTCAATCATGACGGTTTTTAGAACGATCTACGTGCTCATGGCGAGTTTCAGTAAAAACGTCGTGCTAATTAATAACATACATTTCCTTCCAACTATAAGCTAGTCCAATCGATTTTGAAACGCAAATTTCCCTCCGTATAAATAAGCTCCTTCGAACATAAGCCCCTCCAAAAAAAGTTCCTTAAAAAGGGCCTTTAAAAAATATGAACCAGGGGGCTTATTTTCGGAATTTTTACGGTATACTATCATTGAAGCGAAACAGGGTATGTCGAAGGAGTATAGTTATTTGCGGCTAAGTGTAAAAGTGTTATTAGTGCTAAGTGAAGATATGAGCTATAAGTGTAAGCACATCAATTTACTATTGAAATTAAGTAGAATATTGATGTATACGATACGATACGAAGTAGAATCAAAGGGTGCCTATGGCTAACTTGTGGGTTAATTATTTTAGAAATGAAAGCTGATAATGAACTTGCAAAGCCGTACATTAACTCATTTCTTCGCATTTGAAGAACATATGGCCGACAAGTGTCTCGCAAAACCGTCGCAAACTCTCTCTCTCTTTTTTGTCCCTACCCACAATTCTCTCTTTAATACAAGTGACAATTATTTGAAATCAGTGCGCCCCTAAAGCTTGTTTCGGTGCCGTTTAGCAGTTAAGTTTTAGATATTGGTCACCTTTAAAAAAGTTTCCCGGAGAGCATCATATAAAGCTCTGAGATGGGACAAAGTCATTACGATTCGCAGAGTCTGCATCGTCCAATATCGTATTATATTCTCATTTCATTTGGCTAAACGGATCAATCACCCTGATCCGGGCAGAGACAGAAAGGTACGATATTGTTCGCTTTTCTAAGGTGACCACTAAGGGTTGGACCATTCGAAAAGTTATGGGGGGAAGGGGAATTTTCGAGCCGCAGGAATTTTTTTCCGTTACCAAATTCCTTTTATGAATTAGGATTAATTGGCATGATTTTTTTTCCATTTAATTTTTCCTTGCGCGAATCAGTATGTTTTTTGTACTTTGCACTTTCGTGCACTATGTTTCATTCAGTTTGTTGTCTATTCCATGCCAAATCCTGTCGTTTATCGAACCGCGAAAAAAGTAGTGTTTTGCTAACTATTTAAGTTGTTATGTAAGCCTTAACCAGGCACTCCTTTGCTGTAGATCACTCAACTTAAAACTTTCTAGACTGAAATGACACCGGTTTGAAACTTCGCGAAGTCAGATTACTGAATAAACGTTCTAAAATTTGCGTCATTTTAAATTTGGACTCGTTGGAGTGCTTCTAAGGACCATGAACTTACTGCCTGGCGTCAGATAAAGGCTTTTAATCGGCCTTTGACCGAGTTTTATTGCTTTAAATTGCCAAGTACTAGAATGAGTTGAAGTTTTTGCTAACCCGGTTTTCAAAAATCCAGGTATAGTTATATTACATGCTGACTGAAATTAAAATATATTTGAATGCACACACCATGGGTCTTCGTGGACTGATTTGAAACTTAGAACTACATTTTATATCCCATATTTAGCCCTGGAAGTGAAAGTATATTAAAATATATCAATCGCTGATGGTTAGTTTCACTCTGGCGGAAATATAGTATATATATATATATATATGGCGTAGCTTGACTACTGTCTTTCTTGGAAAGGCTATTTTCGATATAGCTCAGATTTATATCTTATAAAACCTTTACTTACCTTTAAAGAAACAAATAAGTCAATATGATGAGTCAAGACACTTTATGCAAGCACGATTTTACTGCCAACACCACTTCCGCCTTTCAGTCGGTGCCTTGGCCGGTGCAAGTCTACTCTCGCAAATAGGCCTGGGGCTGGCCAATTCATTTCTTACATGGGAGGGAGGAGAGGGAGGGTGGTTGGATGGTGTACCTAGTGCATCCAATCCGCCATCCTATCTTGAAAGCAACTGATTTATGCTCGTTATTGCAGTTTCAGAACAATCAAGTTAAATTTGGTTAAGTCGCCGCTAGAACTTTATTCCATTTCTTATAATTGACTTTGGAAGGGGAACAATACTGATCATCAATATACATATATTAGTTATTGGCTTTTAGCCTTACACTGAGTGATGGCAGAAATGATTGTTTTATTGCTTATACAGTATTGCTAGACTGCAATTATACTATAGGCTAAACAAGCTATACCAACCTTCCAATAATGTTGATAATGTCTATGCTGGGTAAAAAAATCCTTCTAACCACAATGTTACTACCAACACTATCTCCGCATTCATTCGGCTAAGATAAATCGCGGCCTGGGACTTGGAACTGTTTTACTTTTGAAGTAAAAGGAGGTTAGATGAATGTATATGGTATAATCATAAAGAATAATTTTTCTAGAGTGTTCAACTTTTCAGGAGCAATAATTTGGCAACGCAGTACATATTGTCAGCATGTAAAATTAACGGTCACTCGCTAAAATTACCTGATGAGTGTGGTCCCCTTTAGGCCATGATACGAAACAGAGCTGTAGCAATAAAGCGATGTATAACCTCTGAAGCCTGGAACTATCTTCCAATTGCATTATTAGTATAATCATATATATGTCTTATTGTCCAAGCATCACCGAGCTCGCGATGGCTGGATAATTGCTAGGCTCTTCCTCGCGTTTTCGTGGACGGAGATACCCTGTGTAGAGGTCCTTTGTTAATTCCTAGATAACTGGGAAAGAGGTAAGGACCCCCTCTTCCTGACCCATCTAGGAAGATCGAATGGCTTCTGCTCGCCGGGGAGGACCGAGATGAAGGTAAAATCCTTATATTGTTTACTGTGAAAAAACAAAATGCTTGTCTATGATTACTATATAAAAAAAAGGAAGCACTCTAGTTGGACGACAGTGGTATATAAATATATATGAATATACATGTAAAAAATATCCGTTGCCCTGACAAAGTCTTTTACTATAAAAGACGAAATACCGGCAAGAGTAGTTTTTTCCAGTTTTTGGGGGTTATCTAATGCAATTCTGGAGTTACCATCTTGACTTGGATGTTGGTTGATGTGCTGTAAAAAATATCTGAGTATATTTTGGGTATTTAATGTCACAAACCAATTGATAACTGATAAAAATATGCTAAAAGATTGCTCAACGCTGAGTGAGTTTACTAGCTACATTCGAAAACGCTTTGCAAGTCTTGCCGCGTAGTGATGATGCTATATGTACAGCAAAAGGGCTGCCTTGGATGTGAACACCTCGCAAACGAACGCTCAATGTGTAATCAACTCGTTTAGCACCTGAAGGAATAGTGTAAGTAACTACGTAACTACCATTTTTTTCGTCCCTAACATTCACTCTAATTTTCTCTCGTGATCCGGTTTTAAGCTCTACTGCAAAAGCGTCTCCACCCACGGTACGTTGGAGACCTTGAGCGTCAAAAGCAATGATAGTGAAAGATTCCTCCTCTCCTCGTTTTGCGCGCTCCAGTCCTGAGCCACTAGCAGTGGTGGTTTCTGCATAGGTCGACTTATCGCTGACTGTACCCAACCTGTTGACACCGTCCTGCAAGTATTGCAGTCTACGATGATTAAGGTTAAACTCCGGAACACATTGTGCCTCAGGCTCAAGCATGAAGGATTGCTTTTCCATGGCAACGAGCGTGGACTCTAAATTGGCGCTGGCGTCAAGGAGATTGGCATTGTCCAATGATCGGATGGTCGACAAAACATCTTTGACGGTACTCTCTATATTTTCTTGATATTCGCGTAGGCGGTTCCGCTGCTCTGTCAGGATAAGCGTCTTCCTATTGTATACTTGTTGCAACTCATTCAACAAAATTTTCTCTCTTGTTTCGATGGCAGTACGAAGCTGTAAGACAATTAGTATAAAACCGATAATAATATTCTAGAAATCTATCTAGGGAACAAATCCTAAGCGGTTGTGTGATATCATTGCCGGGGAAAGAGTAAGACCTCATTTAAAGCTCATCAACCGAGGTTAAGATCGGTTCAAGGAAAAAACGATTGAGTCAAAGACGTACCTCTTTGAATACACTTTCAATTCGAGCACGCTCTTTGTCGCAAGACGCTTTCACATCAAGACTCGCTTTCTTTACACCTTCTTCTGCGGCTTTGATTACCTCAGCTCTAGATCTGGCTCTAGTGGCACGTCCTTCCAATTTCTCTTTACATTTCGAACCGGCTTCGGCCAGAGACACAACTTGGCGACCCCGGAAACCGGTAAAGCAGCTCCTACAGATCATACAATTACGCCTGACATCAAATAAACAGAATTGCTCGTCATGTTTCGAGCACTTTACAGATACAGCGGACGGTTCCAAGGAGACAACACGATGGCCACGACTGGTCTTGTTACGAGTGTGAAATCCAGCTGCAATCTTGCACATGTCCTCTTCACAGTCCAAGCAATAAGAGTTCGCAGGATGCTTATTTTCGCAAAATTCACAAATGGGCAAACCATCAACACCTTCATGATCAGGTACAATGAGGCTTAACAATGCCCAATTCTTTGGCAATCCTGCCACTCCAGCCTGAGGTACGTTAACTTCATTTCTGCAGGTTGGGCAGGTAATTTTGTCATCTGTAGCGAGTAACCGCTCCAGGCAGCTCGTGCAAAAGCTGTGACCACAACTCAGCATACGAGGGCTGACGTCTTGGCCATCAAAACTTTCGCAGTAGAGTGGACACTCGAGTCCCTGTGATGTCGCCATTGCCTGGATGAATAGCAAAGAGTCGTTCATAAGATTCCGGCCTTATAATTGCAGCAATGTTACTGTACATTGGGGTAACAGGAAAATTCTAGCATAAAGGATTAAGGGACATGAGCTGCGTCCAGAACACTGCAAATCAGTGATTCCTTTTACCGGCCAGATTAATTGACTGATTGAAAGGATGCTATCTCACTGGGGATAGGGTATCATATATTGCACTGATTTTTTATGTTCTAGGGAGGGCAGAGATTTTTTGTCCCCAAATTTAACATTTTGGGCATTCTTTTTCGATATTTTACCGTCTCATCCCCCATTAATTAATGAGACATACGGCTTTCATGCACTCAGAGCTTAACAAGTTACTGTGCACTACCTTCTTTGGAACGAGGTCAAGATCATTGGCCGACACCTTGAATGGTACTCTCATGAATAAAGTAAACTCGTTCCCAGGATTCTCGCTCAGAGAGAGAGAATACTGGGAACGAGGTCGGGGTAAAAGAGGCTAATGATTTCATAAAAAAGGATTTTCGCGTGACGTCATGGTAACCCTGTTAGGGGACAAAGAAAACAACAACAACAACAAAAACAATCAATGTGACTCCGCTTCCGGTAGCTTTAAATGTAGCAGGTGAGCAAGCTCTCCTTTTCGAGAGATGAACAAAATGAACCGCGAAAGCTAGAAGAAAGCTATTACTAAAAAGTTCACATTAAAATTCTGACACGCCAGTTTGAAAGTGATTCAATTTTTTTTTTGACAAGTGCTTTCGTTTTCTTTTTACAAGTAGAGTCATCATTGGCATTGGCCGTAGCCCAGAGAGAAACTATACATCTAGAATGAAACGAGATACAAAAAAAACATAATTCGACTGACACACAAAGTACACAGTTTTGTTGACGAAAAAAAAAGATTTATACGTCAGAGATTACCGCAGCTGTGAAAGTGAAAAGCTAAGTTCCGGTTAAACCGGATAGACCAGTCAAACAGGAGCAACTCAAGAGGATAGCCACTCTATCCCCCAGAGCAAATTTCAACTGTCCGGAAGATTTTGCATCGAGTGGCCTTTTTTCATTTTGCCGGGTTTAATGGGGAGCCAGCTGAGTCTCAGCAACAGATTATAATTAGTGATCATCGGTCATAAACCTGTGACCCAACGGAATGACGTTATCAATGAGTCATCAGTTCAAGCTTCACATGACACATAATACACGATACGATTCTTGGAGTGTTTTTGAGGTCTTATTATGGGCAACCATTTTGACCGCAAATACCTAAAGCTTGCGGAAATTTGAGCGAATTTCATTCCCAAATTACTACTGCAAAAGACATGTTTGCGTTTCCCATGTTCTACTGTTGCCAAAATTACCTACGAATTTATTAAATACTTGAAGCTTGACTTTCTATCATCAAATCATGATCATGAAAATATTTCCTGCCGGGCAAACAGGGTTAAAAGACGTCCTAAGAACAAATAACGTCAGGGTTAAAACTTTAGATTCAATCTGTGTCAAATATATGTTTAACGATCCGGTTGGAGTAAGATATCTATACACCTGCGTGTCTACAGAAACCTCAGCAGAAGTTATCGGCCAATATAAAACGATCGAAATGCTGGAACATGTCGAGATGCTGACCGCTTGATATTTATTCTCATTGTTCAGGGGCACCCAACGACAATTTTCGGAAAATATCTGTTCGGAAGACAATATGAGATCTAGAATTTTCGGAACATTTGTTGTAAAATTTCTTGCTTGTCTGCCTTTTCTAGAATTTTCGAACATCTAAAAACATGGTATAATTGCCTATTTTTAACGGATTTTTACCCTTAAAAGATCACCTAGAAATGTCGGGAGCCTTTTTTCTGGCTGAAATTTTCGATAAGGTAAGTTTTGATCCCTATAATTTTCGGATCACTAGACTTTCAGCTAGGAAATCCGAACAGATGAAAAATTTTTAGGGGATTAAAATATGCCTATATCTACTGTTTAAATGCCAGTAAAATACATTCAACAATGCTATGTTAAGTGGTTTTGAACTATATTCTCGTTGGGTGCCCCTGATTGTTTTTTTGATTTTCCGGCTTTTGTTCAAAGAATGATAAATCTTTAAAAGCCTTCTGCGAAATCAGTCCCAGAAAAATTCAACCTCTTCAAAATAATGCTTTAATAAGACAACAAAATACTGTGAAAGAGATTATTTTGGGATGGTCAAATCATAGAATTTCATCGGCAGACTCCCGGCTTTCTTAATGGTTTCATACCTTCATATTAAATTCACTCAGAGAGCTAAAACTTGAGCGAATCTAAACATCATGGCCTCTGTTTTGTCTTAAAACAATAAGCCTGATCTTAGCATATATTCATAAGTAAATTGTAACATACCTTCAGTGAAGCAAGTAAGTCAATAGAATATAATTGCTGCAACTCTTACAATAAGGATCAGTCACGTATAAACAGCACAACACTTCCGCCTTTAAATGAACTCTAGTCAGATCTCAACGCGTATACTTAATCAGACCCAGTTTCGCATCTGTTGGGGAGGGGATGGGGTATAAATCATACATAATTTTCAGGAAAACCTGAGCCCATTCACGTGATATCACTGGATGTGATTTCCTTGCATAGGAGGGAAAGGTTCTGCTTATCTAATATATTAAGGTTTTTCCATCAGAGGCACAGGAATGTTTTGCCCCGTTATTATCAAATTTCCTCCACTGAATAATACTTCCCTTACACCACCCTTGCGGGGCCACCCTTGGGCCGTTTTTACTTTTTAAGCTGGTAGAATTACATTTGATACTTCCGCGTAGAGGCTATCTGCACAACAGCCATCTTTCGCAAAGTCCCTCATTTTTCCTCAGGGATAGTAGAGCGAGCGAAACGCGAACGCGCGTGAAAATAACTCCCAACGCGAGAGATAGAGATCGAGAAAAGGCGACACGCGACGGGTAGAGAACCAACCTCGTCCCCAGGGCGCTTTTCCCTGAGGGTGAGGGCTGGTGGTTGAGTAGCCTGCGAGAACGCCTGATCGCAGGTTGGATGTTAGCCTGTTCCAAGCCTTAATACAGTCTTGACAGTTGCCCAAAACGTCTCGTTGCTCTGTGAGGATGGCTGCCTTTTTGCTGTATGGCGTTTCCAACTCATTTATCAGTTCTTGTTCTTTGGTCGTGATTGCGTCATGAAGCTATAACCAATCAAAGCCAAGGACATTAGTTAAAAACAACAAAAAGGTGGATTTTTTCGGAAGAATTTGCGCTTCAAATACCGCAAACTCCATGATGTCAGTCCTGCGACACCAGTGGGAATAGACCCTGTTTTTCTGCAGTCTGGGCAAGAAATGGAATTATTTTTGAGTAAGTTCTCTAGGCAGCTGGAACAGAAGGTGCGACCGCAACTGAGAAGACGAGGGAAAAGATTTTGATGATCATAAAGCTCACGACAGATAGGAGATTCGGGTACTTGGGCAGATGCCATTGTGCTGTGAAAAGAAAAAGGAAACACTTAGAAACTGCATAATATAGACAAAGGGTAAAGTTCCACTTCTTTTCCTTCAAGCCAGAATTACCACCCGTTGGTTCGCTCTTCGTCGGACGCCTCAAAAGCATCCAAGCACACGTGCGCGAAAAAAATTCCGGTACCTAAGGCCAAGATTAAGCCAAATTTTGGGCACGGTTTTCCTGTCTAAGAACATGTAACCCAAGCTTACAAAATAAGAGATATAACAATGACGCTACTCTTAGCAATGCATATGAAGGTAAATACAAAAAAGTGGAAGAACTTTTAATCCTGGATTAGCTCTAATCGGCCTTTCAGGAACAGGGTAAAGGAAGACAGGAAAACCCTTCTTTGCTACTAGGTAGAGAAATACAATATTGATCAGTCACATTCAGCATAAAACCATTTATTTCTTCCAGAAATAAAACTCATTTATGCTCCACGTTCCTTTACATATTAAGTCAGTTATTGATGTTGGCGAAGTCTAGCTTTGGGTGAACTCTGTTTGCTGGGACACAAAATAATTGGATTTAAACGCACGCGATTTCCAGCAGAAAACTGCTTTTAAAATCTATTTTTAACGGGTGGATTGCAAGCATGTCGCATAGAAAATAAAGTCAGTGCTGTAAAGTACACACAGTTGAAGAACCGTAAAATTCCGAAAATAAGCCCCCCCAAATATATGCCCCGCCCCCCAAACTCGTAACGCAAAAAATCCTCCATAATATAAGCCCCCGGGGGGTTGTACCTGGAAATTGCCCTCATGCAAATGAAAAATGAAACAAAGCAAGAACGGTACAGTAACACATGATTGTTTTTATTTGCCAAAGAACTATTACTTATGCCAAATGAGTGCCACAGTATTGGCTGTTTGCGTAGTTCACTCTTCACTCTTGGTTGGTTTTTTTCGGTCCATATTAGACAAAGTACTTGCACATGACGGTCAGTCATGACGGTTTTTAGAACGATCTACGTGCTCATGGCGAGTTTCAGTAAAAACGTCGTGCTAATTAGTAACATACATTTCCTTCCAACTATAAGCTAGTCCAATCGATTTTGAAACGCAAATTTCCCTCCGTATAAATAAGCTCCTTCGAACATAAGCCCCTCCAAAAAAAGTTCCTTAAAAAGGGCCTTTAAAAAATATGAACCAGGGGGCTTATTTTCGGAATTTTTACGGTATACTATCATTGAAGCGAAACAGGGTATGTCGAAGGAGTATAGTTATTTGCGGCTAAGTGTAAAAGTGTTATTAGTGCTAAGTGAAGATATGAGCTATAAGTGTAAGCACATCAATTTACTATTGAAATTAAGTAGAATATTGATGTATACGATACGATACGAAGTAGAATCAAAGGGTGCCTATGGCTAACTTGTGGGTTAATTATTTTAGAAATGAAAGCTGATAATGAACTTGCAAAGCCGTACATTAACTCATTTCTTCGCATTTGAAGAACATATGGCCGACAAGTGTCTCGCAAAACCGTCGCAAACTCTCTCTCTCTTTTTTGTCCCTACCCACAATTCTCTCTTTAATACAAGTGACAGTTATTTGAAATCAGTGCGCCCCTAAAGCTTGTTTCGGTGCCGTTTAGCAGTTAAGTTTTAGATATTGGTCACCTTTAAAAAAGTTTCCCGGAGAGCATCATATAAAGCTCTGAGATGGGACAAAGTCATTACGATTCGCAGAGTCTGCATCGTCCAATATCGTATTATATTCTCATTTCATTTGGCTAAACGGATCAATCACCCTGATCCGGGCAGAGACAGAAAGGTACGATACTGTTCGCTTTTCTAAGGTGACCACTAAGGGATGGACCATTCGAAAAGTTATGGGGGGAAGGGGAATTTTCGAGCCGCAGGAATTTTTTTCCGTTACCAAATTCCTTTTATGAATTAGGATTAATTGGCATGATTTTTTTTCCATTTAATTTTTCCTTGCGCGAATCAGTATGTTTTTTGTACTTTGCACTTTCGTGCACTATGTTTCATTCAGTTTGCTGTCTATTCCATACCAAATCCTGTCGTTTATCGAACCGCGAAAAAAGTAGTGTTTTGCTAACTATTTAAGTTGTTATGTAAGCCTTAACCAGGCACTCCTTTGCTGTAGATCACTCAACTTAAAACTTTCTAGACTGAAATGACACCGGTTTGAAACTTCGCGAAGTCGGATTACTGAATAAATGTTCTAAAATTTGCGTCATTTTAAATTTAGACTCGTTGGAGTGCTTCTAAGGACCATGAACTTACTGCCTGGCGTCAGATAAAGGCTTTTAATCGGCCTTTGACCGAGTTTTATTGCTTTAAATTGCCATGTACTAGAATGAGTTGAAGTTTTTGCTAACCCGGTTTTCAAAAATCCAGGTATAGTTATATTACATGCTGACTGAAATTAAAATATATTTGAATGCACACACCATGGGTCTTCGTGGACTGATTTGAAACTTAGAACTACATTTTATATCCCATATTTAGCCCTGGAAGTGAAAGTATATTAAAATATATCAATCGCTGATGGTTAGTTTCACTCTGGCGGAAATATAGTATATATATATATATATATGGCGTAGCTTGACTACTGTCTTTCTTGGAAAGGCTATTTTCGATATAGCTCAGATTTATATCTTATAAAACCTTTACTTACCTTTAAAGAAACAAATAAGTCAATATGATGAGTCAAGACACTTTATGCAAGCACGATTTTACTGCCAACACCACTTCCGCCTTTCAGTCGGTGCCTTGGCCGGTGCAAGTCTACTCTCGCAAATAGGCCTAGGGCTGGCCAATTCATTTCTTACATGGGAGGGAGGAGAGGAAGGGTGGTTGGATGGTGTACCTAGTGCATCCAATCCGCCATCCTATCTTGAAAGCAACTGATTTATGCTCGTTATTGCAGTTTCAGAACAATCAAGTTAAATTTGGTTAAGTCGCCGCTAGAACTTTATTCCATTTCTTATAATTGACTTTGGAAGGGGAACAATACTGATCATCAATATACATATATTAGTTATTGGCTTTTAGCCTTACACTGAGTGATGGCAGAACTGATTGTTTTATTGCTTATACAGTATTGCTAGACTGCAATTATACTATAGGCTAAACAAGCTATACCAACCTTCCAATAATGTTGATAATGTCTATGCTGGGTAAAAAAATCCTTCTAACCACAATGTTACTACCAACACTATCTCCGCATTCATTCGGCTAAGATAAATCGCGGCCTGGGACTTGGAACTGTTTTACTTTTGAAGTAAAAGGAGGTTAGATGAATGTATATGGTATAATCATAAAGAATAATTTTTCTAGAGTGTTCAACTTTTCAGGAGCAATAATTTGGCAACGCAGTACATATTGTCAGCATGTAAAATTAACGGTCACTCGCTAAAATTACCTGATGAGTGTGGTCCCCTTTAGGCCATGATACGAAACAGAGCTGTAGCAATAAAGCGATGTATAACCTCTGAAGCCTGGAACTATCTTCCAATTGCATTATTAGTATAATCATATATATGTCTTATTGTCCAAGCATCACCGAGCTCGCGATGGCTGGATAATTGCTAGGCTCTTCCTCGCGTTTTCGTGGACGGAGATACCCTGTGTAGAGGTCCTTTGTTAATTCCTAGATAACTGGGAAAGAGGTAAGGACCCCCTCTTCCTGACCCATCTAGGAAGATCGAATGGCTTCTGCTCGCAGGGTAGGACCGAGATGAAGGTACAATCCTTACATTGTTTACTGTGAAAAACAAAATGCTTGTCTATGATTACTATATAAAAAAAGGAAGCACTCTAGTTGGACGACAGTGGTATATAAATATATATGAATATACATGTAAAAAATATCCGTTGCCCTGACAAAGTCTTTTACTATAAAAGACGAAATACCGGCAAGAGTAGTTTTTTCCAGTTTTGGGGGGTTATATAATGCAGTTCTGGAGTTACCATCTTGACTTGGATGTTGGTTGATGTGCTGTAAAAATATCTGAGTATATTTTGGGTATTTAATGTCACAAACCAATTGATAACTGATAAAAATATGCTAAAAGATTGCTCAACGCTGAGTGAGTTTACTAGCTACATTCGAAAACGCTTTGCAAGTCTTGCCGCGTAGTGATGATGCTATATGTACAGCAAAAGGGCTGCCTTGGATGTGAACACCTCGCAAACGCACGCTCAATGTGAAATCAACTCGTTTAGCACCTGAAGGAATAGTGTAAGTAACTACGTAACTACCATTTTTTTCGTCCCTAACATTCACTCTAACTTTCTCTCGTGATCCCCTTTTAAGCTCTACTGCAAAAGCGTCTCCACCCACGGTACGTTGGAGACCTTGAGCGTCAAAAGCAATGATAGTGAAAGATTCCTCCTCTCCTCGTTTTGCGCGCTCCAGTCCTGAGCCACAAGCAGTGGTGGTTTCTGCACAGGTCGACTTATCGCTGACTCTACCGAACCTGTTGACACAGTCCTGCAAGTATTGCAGTCTACGACGATTAAGGTTAAACTCCGGAATACATTGTGCCTCAGGCTCAAGCATGAAGGATTGCTTTTCTATGGCAACGAGCGTGGACTCTAAATTGGAGCTGGCATCAAGGAGATTGGCATTGTCCAATGATTGGATGGTCGACAAAACATCTTTGACGGTACTCTCTATATTTTCTTGATATTCGCGTAGGCGGTTCCGCTGCTCTGTCAGGATAAGCGTCTTCCTATTGTGTACTTGTTGCAACTCATTCAGCAAAATTTTCTCTCTTGTTTCGATGGCAGTGCGAAGCTGTAAGACAATTAGTATAAAACCGATAATAATATTCTAGAAATCTATCTAGGGAACAAATCCTAAGCGGTTGTGTGATATCATTGCCGGGGAAAGAGTAAGACCTCATTTAAAGCTCATCAACCGAGGTTAAGATCGGTTCAACGAAAAAAACAATTGAGGCAAAGACGTACCTCTTTGAATACACTTTCAATTCGAGCACGCTCTTCCTCGCAAGACGCTTTGACATCAAGACTCGCATCCTTTACACCTTCTTCTGCGGCTTTGATTACCTCAGCTCTAGATCTGGCTTTAGTGGCAAGTCCTTCCAATTTCTCTTTACATTTCGAACCGGCTTCGGCCAGAGACACAACTTGGCGACCCCGGAAACCGGTAAAGCAGCTCCTACAGATCATACAATTACGCTTGACATCAAATAAACAGAATTGCTCGTCATGTTTCGAGCACTTTACAGATACAGCGGACGGTTCCAAGGAGACAATACGATGGCCACGACTGGTCTTGTTACGAGTGTGAAATCCAGCTGCAATCTTGCACATGTCCTCTTCACAGTCCAAGCAATAAGAGTTCGCAGGATGCTTATTTTCGCAAAATTCACAAATGGGCAAACCATCAACACCTTCATGATCAGGTACAATGAGGCTTAACAATGCCCAATTCTTTGGCAATCCTACCACTCCAGCCTGAGGTACGTTAACTTCATTTCTGCAGGTTGGGCAGGTAATTTTGTCATCTGTAGGGAGTAACCGCTCCAGGCAGCTTGTGCAAAAGCTGTGACCACAACTCAGCATACGAGGGCTGACGTCTTGGCCATCAAAACTTTCGCAGCAGAGTGGACACTCGAGTCCCTGTGATGTCGCCATTGCCTGGATGAATAGCAAAGAGTCGTTCATAAGATTCCGGCCTTATAATTGCAGCAATGTTACTGTACATTGGGGTAACAGGAAAATTCTAGCACAAAGGATTAAGGGACATGACCTGCGTCCAGAACACTGCAAATCAGTGATTCCTTTTACCAGCCAGATTAATTGACTGATTGAAAGGATGCTATCTCAGTGGGGATGGGGTATCATATAGTGTACTGATTTTTTATGTTCTAGGGAGGGCAGAGATTTTTTGTCCCCAAATTTAACATTTTGGGCATTCTTTTTCGATATTTTACCGTCTCATCCCCCATTAATTAATGAAACATACGGCGTTCATGCACTCAGAGCTTAACAAGTTACTGTGCACTACCTTCTTTGGAACGAGGCCAAGATCATTGGCCGACACCTTTAATGGTACTCTCATGAATAAAGTAAACTCGTTCCCAGGATTCTCGCTCAGAGAGAGAGAATCCTAGGAACGAGGTCGGGGTAAAAGAGGCTACCCACATAAGACGTCACTAATGATTTCATAAAAAAGGATTTTCGCGTGACGTCATTGTAACCCTGTTAGGGGACAAAGAAAACAACAACAACAACAAAAACGATAAATGTGACTCCGCTTCCGGTAGTTTTAAATGTAGCCTGTGAGCAAGCTCTCCTTTTCGAGAGATGAACAAAATGAACCGCGAAAGCTAGAAGAAAACTATTACTAAAAAGTTCGCATTAAAATTCTGACACGCCAGTTTGAAAGTGATTCAATTTTTTTTTGACAAGTGCGTTCGTTTTCTTTTTGCAAGTAGAGTCATCATTGGCATTGGCCGTAGCCCAGAGAGCAACAATACATCTAGAATGAAACGAGATAAAAAAAAAACATGATACGACTGACACACGAAGTACGCAGTTTTGTTGACGAAAAAAAAGAGAGTGAGATTTATACGTCAGGGATTACCGCAGTTGTGAAAGTGAAAAGCTAAGTTCCGGTTAAACCGGATAGACCAGTCAAACAGGAGCAACTCAAGAGGATAGCCACTCTATCCCCCAGAACAAATTTCAACTGTGCGGAAGATTTTGCATCGAGTGGCCTTTTTTCATTTTGCCGGGTTTAATGGGGAGCCAGCTGAGTCTCAGCAACAGATTATATTTAGTGATCATCGGTCATAAACCTGTGACCCAACGGAATGACGTTATCAATGAGTCATCAGTTCAAGCTTCACATGACACATAATACACGATACGATTCTTGGAGTGTTTTTGAGGTCTTATTATGGGCAACCATTTTGACCGCAAATACCTAAAGCTTGCGGAAATTTGAGCGAATTTCATTCCCAAATTACTACTGCAAAAGATATGTTTGCGTTTCCCATGTTCTACTGTTGCCAAAATTACCTACAAATTTATTAAATACTTGAAGCTAGACTTTCTATCATCAAATCGTGGTCATGAAAATATTTCCTACCGGGCAAACAGGGTTAAAAGACGTGATGAGAACGAATAACGTCAGGGTACTTAAAAAACTTTAAATTCAGTGTGTCAAATATATGTTTAACTATCCGGTTGGAGTAAGATATCTATACACCTGCGTGTCCACAGAAACCTCAGCAGAAGTTATCGGCCAATATAAAACGATCGAAATGCTGGAACATGTCGAGATGCTGACCGCTTGATATTTATTCTCATTGTTCAGGGGCACCCAACGACAATTTTCGGAAAATATCTGTTCGGAAGACAATATGAGATCTAGAATTTTCGGAACAATTGTTGTAAAATTTCTTGCTTGCCTGCCTTTTCTAGAACTTTCGAACATCTAAAAAAATGGTATAATTGCCTATTTTTAACGGATTTTTACCCTTAAAAGGTCGCCTAGAATTTTCGGGAGCCTTTTTTCTGGCTGAAATTTTCGAAAAGGTAAGTTTTGATCAATATAATTTTCGGATCACTAGACTTTCAGCTAGGAAATCCGAACAGATGAAAAATTAGGGGATTAAAATAAGCCTATATCTACTGTTTAAATGCCAGTAAAATACATTCAACAATGCTATGTTTAAGTGGTTTTGAACTATATTCTCGTTGGGTGCCCCTGATTGTTTTTTTGATTTTCCGGCTTTTGTTCAAAGAATGATAAATCTTTAAAAGCCTTCTGCGAAATCAGTCCCAGAAAAATTCAACCTCTTCAAAATAATGCTTTAATAAGACAACAAAATACTGTGAAAGAGATTATTTTGGGATGGTCAAATCATAGAATTTCATCCGCAGACTCCCGACTTTCTTAATGGTTTCATACCTTCATATTAAATTCACTCAGAGAGCTAAAACTTGAGCGAATCTAGACATCATGGCCTCTGTTTTGTCTTAAGACAATAAGCCTGATCTTAGCATATATTCATAAGTAAATTGTAACATACCTTCAGTGAAGCAAGTAAGTCAATAGAATATAATTGCTGCAACTCTTACAATAAGGATCAGTCACGTATAAACAGCACAACACTTCCGCCTTTAAATGAACTCTAGTCAGATCTCAACGCGTATACTTAATCAGACCCAGTTTCGCATCTGTTGGGGAGGGGATGGGGTATAAATCATACATAATTTTCAGGAAAACCTGAGCCCATTCACGTGATATCACTGGATGTGATTTCCTTGCATAGGAGGGAAAGGTTCTGCTTATCTAATATATTAAGGTTTTTCCATCAGAGGCACAGGAATGTTTTGCCCCGTTATTATCAAATTTCCTCCACTGAATAATACTGCCCTTACACCACCCTTGCGGGGCCACCCTTGGGCCGTTTTTACTTTTTAAGCTGGTAGAATTACATTTGATACTTCCGCGTAGAGGCTATCTGCACAACAGCCATCTTTCGCAAAGTCCCTCATTTTTCCTCAGGGATAGTAGAGCGAGCGAAACGCGACCGCGCGTGAAAACCACCCAGGGTGAGAAAAGGCGACACGCGACGGGTAGAGAGCCAACCTCGTCCCCAGGGCGCTTTTCCCTGAGGGTGAGGGCTGGTGGTTGAGTAGGCTGCGAGAACGTCTGATCGCAGGTTGGATGTTAGCCTGTTTCAAGCCTTTATACAGTCTTGACAGTTGCCCAAAACGTCTCGTTGCTCTGTGAGGATGGCTGCCTTTTTGCTGTATGGCGTTTCCAACTCATTTATCAGTTCTTGTTCTTTGGTCGTGATTGCGTCATGAAGCTATAACCAATCAAAGCCAAGGACATTAGTTAAAAACAACAAAAAGATGGATTTGTTCTGAAAAATTTGCGCTTCAAATACCGCAAACTCCATGATGTCAGTCCTGCGACACCAGTGGGAATAGACCCTGTTTTTCTGCAGTCTGGGCAAGAAATGGAATTATTTTTGAGTAAGTTCTCTAGGCAGCTGGAACAGAAGGAACTGAGAAGACGAGGGAAAAGATTTTGATGATCATAAAGCTCACGACAGATAGGAGATTCGGGTACTTGGGCAGAATGCCATTGTGCTGTGAAAAGAAAAAAGGAAACACTTAGAAACTGCATAATATAGACAAAGGGTAAAGTTCCACTTCTTTTCCTTCAAGCCAGAATTACCACCCGTTGGTTCGCTCTTCGTCGGACGCCTCAAAAGCATCCAAGCACACGTGCGCGAAAAAAATTCTGGTACCTAGGGCCAAGATTAAGCCAAATTTTAGGCACGGTTTTCCTGTCTAAGAACATGTAACCCAAGCTTACAAAATAAGAGATATAATAATGATGCTACTCTTAGCAATGCATATGAAGGTAAATACAAAAAAGTGGAAGAACTTTTAATCCTGGATTAGCTCTAATCGGCCTTTCAAGAACAGGGTAAAGGAAGACAGGAAAACCCTCCTTTGCTAGTAGGTGGAGAAATACAATATTGATCAGTCACATTCAGCATAAAACCATTTATTTCTTTCAGAAATAAAACTTATTTATGCTCCACGTTCCTTTACATATTAAGTCAGTTATTGATGTTGACGAAGTCTAGCTTTGGGTGAACTGTATTTGCTGGGACACAAAATAATTGGATTTAAACGCACGCGATTTCCAGCAGAAAACTGGTTTTAAAATCTATTTTTAACGGGTGGATTGCAAGCATGTCGCATGGAAAATGAAGTCAGTGCTGTAAAGTGCACAGAATTGAAGTACCGTAAAATTCCGAAAATAAGCCCCTCCAAATATATGCCCCGCCCCCCAAACTCGTAACGCAAAAAATCCTCCATAATATAAGCCCCCGAGGGGTTGTACCTGGAAATTGCCCTCATGCAAATGAAAAATGAAACAAAACAAGAACGGTACAGTAACACATGATTGTTTTTATTTGCCAAAGAACTATTACTTATGCCAAATGAGTGTCACAGTATTGGCTGTTTGCGTAGTTCACTCTTCACTCTTGGTTGGATTTTTTCGGTCCATATTAGACAAAGTACTTGCACACAACGGTCAGTCATGACGGTTTTTAGAACGATCTACGTCCTCATGGCGAGTTTCAGTAAAAACGTCTTTCTAATTAATAACATGCATTTCCTTCCAACTCTAAGCTAGTCCAATCGATTTTGAAACGCAAATTTCCCTCCGTATAAATAAGCTCCTTCGAATATAAGCCTCTCCAAAAAAACCTCCTTAAAAAGGGCCTTTAAAAAATATAAACCCGGGGGCTTATTTTGGAATTTTTACGGTATAATATAATTGAAGCGAAGCAGGGTATGTCGAAGGGGTATAGTTATTTGCTAAGTGTAAAAGTGTTATTAGTGCTAAGTTATGAGCTATAAGTGTAAATACATCAATTTACTATTGAAATTGAGTAGAATATTGATGTATACGATACGATACGAAGTAGAATCAAAGGGTACCTATGGCTAACTTGTGAATTAATTATTTTAGAAATGAAAGCTGATAATGAACTTGCAAAGCCGTACTTTGACTCGTTTAGTCAAATTTGAAGAACATGTCCCCAACAAGTGTCTCGCAAAACCGTCGCGAAGTCTCTTGCTGACGGCGTTATACAATCAACTACGATTCAGCAGCAGTAAACATTTCCATTTTCATTGAACAAAGAAACATTTCATTTCAGAATGATATCTTCCTAAACACCATTTGACTGGGAGTCTTGTGGTGAGAAAAGATAAAAAAATCGTGAGCTTGGACCAGCTTGGGAGTCGAAGAGCAATTGCTGATCTTTTCGTCAGGTTCACTACGTGTTTATCGCCTGGACGAGTCAAAAACAATAACATCAAAAGCTTTGGGCACAATGAACGCTCAGCACTTCTTGATCGAGGAACGGGAATGATCGATCTACGAAAGTTGTCGTTTTGATATCGGGCGCTTTCGTGCGGAGCCGACTAATTACGAAAATGTCCACACCTGCGTGACACAGTTGCATATCGCATTGCCCAGAATAACTTGTTCCTTAGGCTGCGTGCAAATGGACGCAACATTGTTGGCCTACATCTCCCAACATTGTTGGGAGTTGTTGCGACCGTTTGCACGTAGCCTTACGATACGCGTAATCCAGAATTTAAAAACAGACTCGAAACAGATGAGGCGATCCACTGAAATCCACTGGGAAATGGTGACGTTTTATAATCATAGTTTAACTTTTAACCGCTTCTATGCGAGAGTAACCAAGATGCATGGTGGATTCAAGAAACAATAATTTCTTATGTCTTATTTATATGCAGGAGCAATAACCGTTCTATATCAGTTATATCACATGCTGACTGAAATTCAAATATAATTGAATGCACACACCATGGGTCTTTGTAGACTGATTTGAAACTTAGAACTACATTTTATGTGCCATATTCAACTCTGGAAGAGAAAGTGTATT
The DNA here is from genome assembly GCF_958299795.1 of Porites lutea. NCBI lineage: Eukaryota > Metazoa > Cnidaria > Anthozoa > Scleractinia > Poritidae > Porites > Porites lutea. Next base: position 3,528,991 of record NC_133211.1, read on the forward strand.
AAAATTTAATCAATCGCTGATTGTTAGTTTCACTCTGGCGGAAATATAGCATATATATATGGCGTAGCTTGACCACCGTCTTCTCTGGAAAGTCTATTTTCGATATAGCTCAGATTTATATTATATCCTATAAAACCTCTACTTACCTTTAAAGAAGCAAATAAGTCAATATGATGAGTGTAGACACTTTTTATAAGCACGATTTCAGTGTCAACACCACTTCCGCCTTTCAGTCAGTGCCTTGGCCGGTGCAAGTCTTCTCTCGCAAATAGACCTGGGGCTGGCCAATTCATTTCTTACATGGGAGGGAGGAGGGGGAGGGTGGTTGGATGGTGTACCCAGTGCATCCAATCCGCCGTCCTATCTTGAAAGCAACTGATTTATGCTCGTTATTACAGTTTCAGAACAATCAAGTTAATTTGGTTAAGTCGCCGCTAGAACTTTATTCCATTTCCTATAATTGACTTTGGAAGTGGAACAATACTGATCATCAATATACATATATTAGTTATTGGCGTTTAAGGCTTACACTAAGTGATGGCAGAACTGATTGTTTTATTGCTTATACAGTATTGCTAGACTGCAATTATACTATAGGCTAAACAAGTTATACCAACCTTCCAATTGAAACAATTTAGTCTGTATTATGTCTATGCTGGGTAAAAAAATCGTTCTAACCACAATGTTACTACCAACACCATCTCCGCATTCATTCGGCTAAGATAAATCGCGGCCTGGGACTTGGAACTGTTTTACTTTTGAAGTAAAAGGAGGTTAGATGAATGTATATGGTATAATCATAAAGAATAATTTTTCTAGAGTGTTCAACTTTTCAGGAGCAATAATTTGGCAACGCAGTATAAATTGTCAGCATGTAAAATTAACGGTCATTCGCTAAAATTGCCTGATGAGTGTCAGGCCATGATACGAAACGGAACTGTAGCAATAAAGCGATGTATAACCTCTGAAGCCTGGAACTATCTTCCAATTGCATTATTAGTATAATCATATACTGCCTTATTGTCCAACCATCACCGAGTTCGCGATGGCTGGATAACTGCTAAGCTCTTTTTCGCGTTTTCATGGACGGAGATACCCTGTGAGTAGAGGCTCTTTGTTAATTGCTAGATAATTGGGAAAGAGGTCAAGGCCCCCTTCTTCCTGACCCATCTAGGAAGATGGAATTTCCTCTGCTCGCAGGGTAGGACCAAGATGAAGGTAAAATCCTTATATTGTTTACAATGAAAAACAAAATTCTTGTCTATTATTACTATATAAAAAAGGAAGCACTCTGGTTGGATGGCAATGGTATATGAATATACAGGTAAAAAATATTTGTTGCCCTGACGAAGTCTTTTACTAAAGACGAAATATCGGTAAGAGTAGTTTTTTTCCAGTTTTTTGAGGTTATATAATGCAATTCTGGAATTACCATCCTAACTTTGGATGTTGGTTGATGTGCTGTATAAATATCTGAGTATATTTTAGGGTTTTTAATTTCATAAATCAATTGATAGCTGGTAAAAATATGCTAAAAGATTCCTCAACGCGGAGTGAGTTTACTAGCTGCATTTGACAGCGCTTTGTAAGTTTTGCAGCGTAGTGATGATGCTATGTGCACAGTGAAAGGGCTGCCTTTAATGTGAGCACCTCGCAAACGCACGCTCAATGTGTAATCAACTCGTTTAGCACCTGAAGGAATAGTGTAAGTAACCACGTAACTACCATTTTTTTGGTCCCTAACATTCACTCTGATTTTCTCTCCTGATCCGCTTTTAAGCTCTACTGCAAAAGCATCTCCACCCACGTTACGTTGGACACCTTGAGCGTCAAAAGCATTGATGGTGAAAGATTCCTCCTCTCCTCGTTTTGCGCGCTCCAGTCCTGAGCCACAAGCAGTGGTGGTTTCTGCACAGGTAGACTTATCGCTGACTGTACCCAAACTGTTGACATCGTCCTGCAAGTATTGCAATCTACGACGATTAAGGTTAAACTCCGGAACACATTGTGCCTCAGGCTCAAGCATGAAGGATTGTTTCTCTACATCAACGAGCCTGGACTCTAAATTGGAGCTGGCGTCAAGGAGATTGGCATTGTCCAATGATTGGATGGTCGACAAAACATCTTTGACGGAACTCTCTATATTTTCTTGATATTCGCGTAGGTGGTTCCGCTGCTCTGTCAGGATAAGCGTCTTCCTATTGTGTACTTGTTGCAACTCATTCAGCAAAATTTTCTCCCTTGTTTCGATGGCAGTACGAAGCTGTAAGACAATTAGTATAAAACCGATAATAATATTCTAGAAATCTGTCTAGGGAGAAAATCCTAACTGGTTGTGTGGGAAATCATAGATGTTGGCATAGTTAATTGAGTGGAATGGTTATGAAACCCGTCAGACCCCTTTGTTATATGTTTTTGTGGACCTGAAAGTGCACAACGTTCAAAAGAATTCTTATCATTTTGATTGTATTGACCAATAAAAACGTTGCATTAATTTATTCCGTAACAATTTGCCAACAGAAAACAAAGGATTGTGCACTTTCAGGGTGCTTCTAACATAAACTGCAGCACTGTTGTTTTTATCATTGATGTTTGCCGCTTTTCATAACCAGTCTCCTCTAATAACTATGATGTTGGGGAATGACTCTTTAATTAAAGACCGAGAAAAGAGTAAGACCTCCTTTAAAGCTCATAACCCGAAGTTAAGTTCGGCTCAGTGAAAAAAAACTTGACGGTTTAAATAAATATGAACAAGACGTACCTCTTCGAATACACTTTCAATTCGAGCACGCTGTTCGTCGCAAGACGCTTTCACATCAAGACTCACATCCCTTACACCTTCCTCCACGCCTTTGATAACCTCAGCCCTAGATCTAGCTTTAGTGGCAAGTTGTTCCAATTTCTCTTTACATTTCGAACCGGCCTCGTGTAGAGACACAATATCGCGACCCTGGAAACTGGTAAAGCAGCTCCTACAGATCATGCAATTACGCTTGACATCAAATAAACGGAATTGCTCGTCATGTTTCGAGCACTTTACAGATACAGCGGACGGTTCCAAGGAGACAATACGATGGCCACGACTGGTCTTGTTACGAGTGTGAAATCCAGCTGCAATCTTGCACATGTCCTCTTCACAGTCCAAGCAATAAGAGTTCGCAGGATGCTTATTTTCGCAAAATTCACAAATGGGCAAACCATCAACACCTTCATGATCAGGTACAATGAGGCTTAACAATGCCCAATTCTTTGGCAATCCTACCACTCCAGCCTGAGGTACGTTAACTTCATTTCTGCAGGTTGGGCAGATAATTTTGTCATCTGTAGCGAGTAACCGCTCCAGGCAGCCGGTACAAAAGCTGTGACCACAACTCAGCATACGAGGGCTGACGTCTTGGCCATCAAAACTTTCACAACAGACTGGACACTCGAGTCCCTGAGATGTCGCCATTGCCTGGATGAATAGCAACGAGTCGTTTATAAGATTCCGGCCTTATAATTGCAGCAATGTTACTGTACATTGGGGGAACAGGAAAATTCTAACATAAAGGATTAAGGAACATGACCTGCGTCCACAACACTGCAAATCAGTGATTCCTTTTACCGGCCATATTAATTGACTGATTGAAAGGATGCTATCTCAGTGGGGATGGGGTATCATATATTGTACCGATTTTTTATGTACTAGGGAGAACGAGGTCGGCGTAAAAAAGGCTATCCACATATGACGTCTCTAATGATTTCATAAAAAGGATTTTCGCGTGACGTCATGGTAGCCATGTTAGGGGGCAAAGAAAACAACAACAACAACAACAAAAACAATAAATGTTACACCGCTTCCGGTAGCTTTAAAAGTAGCCTGCGAGCAAGCTCTCCTTTTCGAAAAATGAGCAAAATGAACCGCCAAAGCAAAACGAGCCGCAAGAGTCTTAGAAGAAAGTTATGGCAGTCACATTTAAATTCTGACTCGCCAGTTTTAAAGTGATTTAAACTTTTTTGACAAGTGCATTCGCTTTCTTTTTACAAGTAGAGTCATCACTGGCATTGGCAGTAGCCCAGAGAGATACAATACATCTAAAATGAAACGAGATTTAAAAAAAGAGAAAAAAAAAGACGATTCGACTGACACACGGAGTACACAGTTTTGTTGGGGAAAAAAGAGAGAGAGATCACAGATTTATACGTCCGAGATTACCCCAATTGTGAAAGTGAAAGTCTAAGTTCCGGTTAAACCGGATAGACCAGTCAAACAGGACCAACTCAAGATAGCCACTCTAACCCCCAGAATAAATTTCAACTGTGCGGAAGCTTTTTGTATCGAGCGGGCTTTTTTCATTTTGGTTTAATGGGGAGCCAGCTGAGTCTCAGCAACAGATTATATTTAGTGATCATCGGTCATAAACCTGTGACCCAACGGAAAGACGTTATCAATGAGTCATCAGTCCAAGCCTCACATAACACATAACACACGATTTCTGAGGTCTTATTATGGGCAACCATTTTGACCGCAAATAGCTAAAGCTTGCGGAAATTTGAGCGAATTTCATTCCCAAATTACTACTGCAAAAGACATGTTTGGAACTGTTTGCGTTTCCCATGTTCTACTGTTCTGACTGTTGCCAAAATTACCCACGAATTTATTAAATACTTGAAGCTAGACTTTCTATCATCAAATCATGATCATGAAAATATTTCCTGCCGGGCAAACAGGGTTATAAGACGTCCTAAGAACAAATAACGTCAGGGTTAAAACTTTAGATTCAATCTGTGTCAAATATATGTTTAACTATCTGGCTGGAGTAAGATATCTAAACACCTGCGTGTCCACAGAAGCCCCAGCAGAAGTTATCGGCCATTATAAAACGATCGAAATGCCGCGGAAGATACCGAGATGCTGACTTGGTATTCATTGTCATAATTTTTTTTAATTTTCCGGTATTTCAGTGTTCAAAGAATGAAAAATCTTTAATAACCGTCTACGAAAATCAATCCCAGAAAAATTCAACCTCTTTAAAATGACACTTTAGTAAGAGAACAAAATACTGTGAAGGAGATTGTTTTGGAATGGTCAAATCATAGAATTTCATCCGCAGACTCCCTACTTTCCTAATGGTTTCATGCCTCCATATTAAATTCACTCAGAGAGCATTGAACTTGAGCGAATCTAAACATCATGGCCTCTGTTTTGTCTTAAAACAATAAGCCTGATCTTAGCATATATTCATAAGTAAATTGTAACATACCTTCAGTGAAGCAAGTAAGTCAATAGAATATAATTGCTGCAACTCTTACAATAAGGATCAGTCACGTATGAACAGCACAGCATTTCCGCCTTTGAATGAACTCTAGTCAGATCTCAACGCTTATACTTAATCAGACCCAGTTTCGCATCTGTTGGGGAGGGGATGGGGTATAAATCATACATACTTTTCAGGAAAACCTGAGCCCATTCACGTGATATCACTGGATGTAATTCCTTGCATGAGAGGAAAAGGTTATGCTTATCTCACGTATTTAGGTTTTTCCATTAGGGGCACAGGAATATTTTGCCCCATTATTATCAAATTTCCTCTCCAATAATAGTGCCCTTACACCACCCTTGTGGGGCCCCCCTTGTGACGTTTTTACAGTTTAATTTTAAGCTGAAATGTGTAGAGATACTCCTGACAGGACCAATGACTGAATACTAAAAGTTGTTTGATGTCCATTTACTAAAGTTTTTGCTTGAGCGATGGTAGAATTACATTTGATACTTCCGCGTAGAGGCTATCTGCACAACAGCCATCTTTCGCAAATTAGACTGCGAGTAGTCCCCCAATTTTCCTCTGGGATAGTAGAGCGAGCGAAACGCGAACGCGCGTGAAAATCACTCCCAACGCGAGAGAGATCGAGAAAATGCGACATCCGACGGGGAGAGAGCCAACCTCGTCCCCAGGGCGCTTTTCCCTGAGGGTGAGGGCTGGTGGTTGGGTAGCCTGTGAGAACGCCTGATCGCAGGTTGGATGCTGGGTTGATTGTCCCGATTATGTAATACAGTCCAGCTTTGTTCGGAAAAATGACGTGCATTTACGAAAGTTTGACTTGAAGCTTTCAGGAATCGCGAAATTTGGCAAACGAAGAAAAAAAAATAGACTTTGGACAATACCACCCAGTCACCCCTTTCAAATATAAAGAAAAGCAGATATGTATTACGCACGCTTAACCTGTTCAATGCCCTTCGTGGGGCTAAATTTGCGAGTATTAACAGGGTAATCGTAATCGGAAATACTACCTTTGTAAAATAGCCGATTGTAAACACCACCTAGACACATCCTGAATTGAAGGGAGCCTTCATGATCCCGGTAAACTTCTGGTATTATTTTAACTACCCTAAGAGGTATTCCTTTATGGAAGCGACGGGGATGCTCGTCGTCTCGCTTACGGGTAGAAATGCCGCCATACTTTGTTGGGGTATATTCTCATATTCTCTCCTTAGGGGTAAAATAAAGCCCTGAGCCACGCCCAGATTGGTCTGATCTCCTTTAGGGGTTTAATTCTATTTTTGGTCTGAAACGGGTATACACTTTGCCCATTTTGGTCTGGAATCGGGTATGGTTTTTGAGGGAATTACTGGAGTGTGTGAACGAATTTATCGTTTCAATTCCAAATGAATAAGAAAGAAGTAGAAATATGCGAATTCAAAATGCATTTGTAGAAATGTTTTTTTTTGTTTGCGCTTTTTATCAAAGAAATGATTACATAATTTCTGCGTAAAGGCCAGGTCTGGAAATGGGTATGGATTTTAGAGGTCTGGTCTGAAAACGGGTGTGGAAAATGAAATTTTTTTGGTCTGAAATGGGGTAAGGATTTGGAGAATCGGGCGGCACACCCCCACCAAGAATTCCCAGAAGTACCACCCCCCAACCCGAGGAAGTGGTAGGTCAAAGCAGTATTAGAGTAGAGTTGCTAGTAGACTCCTTTGCTAAATATTTTTGTAGACTTTGAGGTGCATTACGTTCAACAGCATTGCTATTATTTTGATCTTGACACGTAAAAACGTCGTATTAATTTATTCTTCACAATCTGTTAACAGAAAACAAAGGGTTGTGCACTGTCAGGCAGCCCCTAACATAATCTACAGAAGCATTGTTTTTTGCCTCCCCCCCCCCCCCCCCCCCCCGGCGGTACGCCCAAGTAATAGGCAAATGGATCAGGTCGCATTGACTATAATAGGGTTGCATTTTCATTAGAGTTACTAGAATGTCATCGCACATTTTCGGGATTTGGGGGATCATAAAATTTAGGTGGGTAAGGATTTAAAAATAGGAAGATTTTTAGTTCATTAAGTTTAACCACTGTGTCAATTCATTTCGGGATGACTTAGTCAAAAGGCTTTATAAGGTAGATGCATAAACAGAAAGTTACTAAGTTAGGATCGCGAAAACTACGTTTTCCTAAAGGTGACTAGGATGGGGTCTATATTTGACCACAGAATAGACTACAATGAGGTAGGTGTTCTGAGAACCCAGTTATTCAAGTAACCCGCCGGGACGTTTGCCCCCTTTCATAACCAGTCTTTTTTTACGAACTATGGGTAGGCATAGGAATTAATTATAACTGTTTCAAAACTAGAAAAGAGCATACTACATCTATAGCATGCGTTCCGCTGTCTTAAAAATACATTATGTTTCTGTTGCTGTCGATTTTAAGATGCCTTATGTATCTATCAGTATGTTCTCGCTACTTAAAATTAGTGTGATTTCAGATGTTGAGACGAGAATAACATAATTTTGGTTTGCCCTTGAATATTCCCTTGAGAGAAAATATATACAGACACCATTAATTAGTTGAGTTGTTTTCTTTTTACTCATAAAAATAATTTTCACCCAAAAGATTATATGTTGAACGATTCTAATACAGTGAAGGTTATTTAGTATTTACAATTAAAGTTACAAATATTTTTTTACATTTTCACACTGTTTTATCGAAAAATATGACTGGGCAAGACAGACACACTCCTGTTAAACAGTGGCAGGTGTAGGTATTGTTAGAGATACTACAATGAACATGAAAATTGCGAAGTTAAATATTTTCTTTGTGACCATTCACTACTTGCAAAGGTGTGGTTCAGAGTTATTCCCTCTTCAGTGAAGGACAGTCAACAATAGCTATGACATGGGTGTTCTGGTATAAATATTAAATGCTTACATTTTAAATTTAACTATAAATCTATTATAATAATACTTAAGTAGTAAATTATTTGATTTCACATCTTTTTTTACCCAGTACCAGCTGAGACATTTTTGTTTTGTTCTCCATTACATCATGTTGTTTGGAAGGTGATTTATTTCAAAAAGGAGATTGAAAGAAATTCTTGCATGGAGTCAAGAGGCAATACATTTCCACGAACAAGGCAATCTTTGAGTTTGGTGATTATAATGTTTACATTATTTAATTTTTTTGTAAATGAGCTTTGGATAAGCAGTATATTCTCGTGAACAAGTTGACATTTTGTAGTAAACAAATAGTCAACTTTAAGGAGAACTGCCATAGGGGGTCTTTGGTTTGAGTTTGCTAAAATTATAGGCAAATAACCACCAAAATGCGACATCTATCAGGGAGGTGGTCAAAACTATTGTACACTTTAATATATGACCCAATGTTCCATGAAAAAATAAAGACTGGTGAAGTGTTCATGTACCCCCTTCCCATCTCAACCTTAAAACAATGTTCCTCATCTACATAGCCCCATCTAACACTAACCTTGTTGAGACTACTAAATAAGTATAAAATCCATGTGCTGTTTGTCTGACATTAGAAGCTTCACTTACACAATATTTAACCTTTCTCAAATGTTTGTCAGATGGATCGTAACTTGTAGGTCCTTGCTGAGTGCACTTGTCAATGATTATTTCCCTAATACACCCTTTCTGCAATCAAGGTGGTTTGTTTGTCATACTCTGTTGGAACTTGACAAAGAGAATTTTGCACCCATCTTGAATTTCAATTTTAGTTGGGGGGAGGGGGGGGTGCGATTTAAGTGGCATAATCTTTAAAGAGAGCAGGAGTTGACTGTGGAATAGTGTCTTGCAACACTTCATAAATCCACTTAAAATCAAGGAGGAAACAACAAAGAAATTAATGTGTAAATCTGATGCAGACAAGGCTGAAATTTAGACCAACTTCAATCTAAATTCATCACCGAAGGATGTGTCATAAATTAATCTGCTTTGCCCATATTTTAGCCTACATCAAAGACACTCTACACCATCATACTATCCAATGGTTTAGTGGATGACGCATGAGCCAGCTTAAATGTGCACAGGCTAATGTTATTTTGAGTTGATAAATCTGTAAATTTCTTCCAACAACTGGGCCCAAGTACTATTAGATTTAATATAAAATATTCTTGTTGCTAGATATCATCTTCTAATTCCTCTGGAATAGCAGTTAGTAAACGGGAATACCCTGATGTCCTTTTGCCTGGAGACATTCTATTTTTCCACCGAAACCCTCTTGTTTTCATGAAACTGAATTTAGTGTTGCTATTATAATCGTCCATTCTCCACCAATGGTCTCTGTTTTTCCATGGCCGTGTGTAGATCAACATGCCACCAAGAATTGCACAGAGAAAAATCAAACTCCCCAAGGCCCAAGCGGCATTAGAAGTATCGACTTTACGATTGTTTGAGATTTGTTCATTCACAATAACTACTTCTTCAAGTTGTGAATTTTGTATCGAGATGGACTTCCCACTGTGTTTTGACCGGTCATTTTGAGATGGATCATGTTGTGTTTCATGGGAATGACTGTTTTCGGGCTCTTGTGACAAAGGAAGCATAGACTGAAAACAAATCAATATCGACATTACTCACTTATCTTATGATTGATGACAATCATGTTAATCATAGTCTAAAGCGTGGAGGGCAAGATGTCAACAGAGCTCCCTAAAACCACACCCTATCATCATGTTCCTCCTGGCACCCTTTTTCTTGCTTATTTGTTCAGCCTTCCCTCTAGTTCCCTACCTTGTTAGAAGGCCTGAAAGCCTATGGTATCAGAAAATTCACTAAGATACACACTGTCGTGTTGGCAAACAAAAGAAACCCAGGTATGTATGAAAAATTTCCTAGGACCAAAATTCTGTAGTCATCAGTGCATGAGAGAATAAACTGAGGTCAGAAAATTGTCAAGTTTTGCTCTGTTGAAGGGGAAATTTAAACCATGAGTAACTGAAAACTGTCACCTAACTCTCTGTGTCTTTCCTCCCCATAACAATTCTGTTTAATTAGCACTCTTTCAAACCCATCGTCCAGATCCCTCTTACTTCTTTTTCTACAGCTTATGGAAGACACAAGTGAAGTATCTCCAGCCAACTGTAATGTGGTCACTTGTGTTATAGTAGTTCATTTTTTTTATGAGGAGCACAGAAGGGGGAAGAGGGGGAGGGGCTATCGCGGTCAGTGTTCAGGCAAACCACATCAATTGTGTGACAGAGGACATTTAAGTTTGCCTGTTGATGTTTGGTTTCTGCCTATGGTAGAGAAAAGTACCATCCTACAATCCAAACAAACATTACAATAAATACAACATATTTCATTGTAATAAAGATGCAAATATTTGTACAAAAACCCATTGATAATTCATAAAGAAAAAACAAAAGACATTTTCTGTTTAATGAGTGTCTTTATATCTGATAAAGACACGGCTTAACTTTACCTCAAAAATTTTTAGACCAAAATGACCCCGAATCTAAATATCAGTGCAAGAATGAGTTGATCTATATCAGAGATTTTGAAGCCATTCAAAAAACTCACAGTTGCATACTATCAGGTGTAAACAATCTCAGCTTCGCCTTGAGTTTTTAAACCTGATAATACACTCCTGCTCGTTTTCATAAACAGTACTTACTGTACACTACCCAAGCACATTCTGTGGTTCGATCTTATTTTTGTTTTCTTTTATAATTTCTCTTTGTTCCAAACCCAATATCATACACTACTATACATAAAAATATACAAGATGATCAAAATAGGCCATAAATACAGACCTTTATGTTGGCTGGACAAAGATTAGTGTCAAGCTTATCTGAAACTGTTGCTGCTGGCTTTATGAGTCCATCAGTATACTGGCCATTTTCCGACACATGGCTTGCTGGACCTCTCATGGCCTTCTCCCTGATCCAAAGTTTTCCTTCTGAAATGTTCAACTCCGATGATGAGTAAAAGCAGCTCCAGGCAACCATGGCAATAGGCTAAACAGTTTAAAAAAAAAGAAAGATGAAATGGTCAGCAAGGAAGTTAGAATGAACACGAAAGAAGCAAACCCAAGAGGCCAGTGGGAATTTAAGAGATGGAAGTATAACAGATATAGGGATTGATAAATTTTGTCACCTTCAGGATCAAATGAATTTATGTGAATCATTTTAATTACAGTGTTACTAGTAAAAAATTGTATGTTGAAAAGACATGAATCAACCCTTGAAGATTCTGGCTGAATACGAGGCAATAGAGCGTATTCACATGACATCACAGCAGCCATATTGGTGTTCCAAAACAATGACATGGCAGCCATATTGGTGTTCCAAACAAATCCTTGGGGAGTTGGACTCTTTTCTTAAGTAAAAAAAATTCTTTTGTCCCTATAAATTTGCATAGATGCTGGCCACGTGAGTGAATACACTCTATTACTCTGCTCATTAAGAAACATGAGATTGGGTACTGAAATTTAAGTAAGTGGAGCACCCTTTTGCCAGCACAAATTGCAATAATACAATTAACAATATTTATCATTATTAATTTGTTTAATTAGCCTCAGGAAGTCAAGTCTCAGAAAACAGAATAATTTTAAGATCTAAAACAAAATGTCTAAATGATAATGGGCCAAATATATATCATGGCTAATGCTTCAAGGCCTTCCATGTACAAAAATAGCCTCCCAGTTTCGAAAAGAATGTCCACAGACAGTTTCGTGGCTTGCTATGAATTAAAATAGTAATGTTTACCTTGCAGGGGCTTAGTCGTTCATAGGGTGTAATGACATGCCTGTGAAGACAGCTGACAGCCATTCTTTTTAACTGATCTATCAGATCTTGTCTTGCACATGGATGGTACAAGAATGCTACTCCACCATGCTATGAAGTGGGGATAAAATGAGTGAAATAATATCACCGATGAGGGAAGTGAAATACAGTTGAACCTCTTCTCAACATACAGTCACCTTGGGGGCAGAAAAAAGTGGTTGAATTGTGGAGAACTGGCGGTTGTAGGGAGGTTTTAACAAGAGTCAATGTATGGACTGTCCATCGCGAGAATAAAAATGCGGTTGTGAAAGAGAGGTGGCCATTGGTTAGCGGAGGTTAAACTGTAAATCGCTTAAATACATACAGTTAAAATCAACCTTTCTAGGATAATCAAAGAAATGTCAAAATGGACAAAACTGAAAAAAATCAATCGCCAAGAATCAAACCAATAGGCTATTTTCAAGCATGGTAGTGGAGTTGAACTAAGAATGGCAAAGAACACCTCCACATAGTGGCCAAGTTCAGTTAAAGTCAATTTTCTCCCAACAAAACCAATACATAATGAAGGGAAAAAGTTGTGAGAATTAATAAAATAATCACCTGATGGGAAAAGCTTTGATATGCAAACAAATTCTCTTAACCAATTCTTAAAGGAAATGTAATAGCATCTATTTGTAATTAAGTAGCACTGTAAAAATTAAGTGGATTTGTAACCACTGTATTTGGCACTGTTCTGTTTTAGCACCTTTTTCCTCTCTTTCTTTCTTTCTTTCTTTCTTTCTTACTATTATTATTATCATGATTATATCATTATCATGATTATTTCTTTTTGCTTTGTCCCTGTATTTTTGTGTAAGTGAATTGATTAAAAAACTGAGTTTCACAGAGTAGATTTGTCCACTACAAAACAATTATTCAGAAGCTAACATTGTGAGTTTGAGAGTAAACTGCTGATAAAAAATTTCCCTTTTCAAGGAAAAGGTTCTGTGTCTGAATGCAAAATTAGGGCCTGTTTACATGGAGGTGGGGGACCCCAGGTAGGTGAGGTAACCCGCTTAGGTGAGGTAACCCGTCTGTCCACATAATCTCTTATTTTAATTTGATCATGTTTACATGACAGGTGGGGTGACCTGCTGTGGGTTACCTCACCTCCCTAGGGACCCTCACCTCCATTTAAACAGGCCCTTAGTGTCACAAGTATGTAAAAGTATGTACTCACCAAAACAACACTAAGCCACAATGACTTTGGAAGGTATTTATAGTCTCCATACTGGGGCCTTGTAACAAATCTCATGTCACTGAAAACAAGAGAAAATAATTTTTTAGGTTACAACTTTATACATGTATATTATGACTATTGTTCCTCTTTTACAACACAGTCTCTGAAACCGGTAATTCTTTTTTTGCATGGAAACAAATGCAAGATTAAGATTGGCAAGATATGTCAGCCAGCTAAGCCAACATATTTTATTCTCAACAAGTGGTATACTCATAATTAATTGATTAATCATCATGGAGGGACTGAAAATTAACCCCTACCTCATTAATAATAAATTAATTAATTATTAAGATACGGTCCAGATAAGAATGATAGCAACAGCGGCAACGAACATGTTGGAATGCAAAAAAGGTGCTAACTTTTCTATTGTCTGTACTTAATTCTGATTGGCTTAAACAGCAAAAGTTAACAAAACGTCGTAAAGCGGTACATATATTCATCCTTACTTTCCAACCATCTTCCATATAACAAAATCTGGTTTCAGTTTGAATAACAAAGAAATCCTATGTGGGGAACATGTAAAATCGTCAACTTTTCTTGGCTATTGTTTTCAACTCTTGTAATTGGTCAAAATCTTTTATCACAAAAAAACACCCTTTCAGGGTGGAGTGTAAATGCATTTTATTGCTTAAACGGCCTTCAAGTAGGTTTATGCATTCTCTGTATAAAAATGAGAACATTCCTATGTGGGAGAAGCACCGCTGCCACATAACAAAAGAAATTGCTATCCACATTACCCGGATCATTACTTAATACTATTTAGGAGTATAATAAATATAAATTATAAGTATAATAATAATAATAATAATAATAATAATAATAATTGTTATTAATCCTTACGAAGTTTTCTTTGTCTTCTTACATTAGAGGTAGGACTGCTTAACTCTATGCAATGGCAGTAATACTATTTATGTTTAATTAACTCACCTGTTCTCTCTGTGATGACAGTGCAATGGGTCTCGTACACAAACAAATGGCTAAAAAGAGGAAATAAACAAATATAATTATATACATAATGATGTAGATGTCAGCAATTTTTGTAATAAAAACCCTTTCTCTCTTGACTTTTTACAGAAAAGCCAACTCTAAACAAAAAATTCATTTAAGTATGTTTTTTTTTCATACATGTATTCCTAGTAGAAAAAGTTTTCCAGGTTCAGGCATTACAAACACTCAATGAAACATGAATCACAATTCCGTTATTCAGGTCGTCAAAGGCTAGCATGAGTTAAAGTGTAATAATGCCTCTTGTTTCTTTTCCATTAAAACAAAATAGTGTTTCAAAACTCCTTCTCAAACTCATTAATAATTCAAAAAGATAATACAAAGGAAATTAATGTTTAATGAGTGTTTGGAAATCAGAAGAAAAACTGCTCATTTTTGCATCTTTAATTTCTCCTTCTAAAATCATTTTGTTTGAGAAGTAATATCAAGCATTCAACACAGTGTTTCATCAACAGATGAAACACCTCGAAGTTTGTGAAAAATACTCCACTACCTGTCGTATTTTCAACTCTCTTCTCAGTGTTTCATCTGGTGATGAAACACTGCGTATGATGCTTGATATATTACAGTCATAAATTATGGATGTTGGTGTGCAGAGAAGAAAACACTTTCAAAATTATTATATTGTTATTTTAAACTTTGTTATGACTGCATGATACAAAGACACTCTGCCTTGACATTTTGAGTAGAAAAAGGAAGTTGAATCCTATACACCTTAAACGCAGAGAGGGCTAATTAACATAAACAGAAATAAAAGTAGTATTGCTACCATTTTGAAATAAGGTGTATAATAGACAGCAAATTTAGTTTGAAATACTTACATCATCATACTTATAACACATGGATTTTGTGGCATTTTCTTCTATGGCCTATACCACAACATACAAAGCAAAAACGTTTAGATCACACCACTGTTAGCTGCAGCTTGGCACAGTTTAACTTAAGTTCATTATGCATCTAGGGCCATGTGATCTACAGAAAGGCTTAGCCCCTGGAGTAGGATTGGAACCTCATTTTTTTGAATACTCAACAATCAGACTGTACTCCCCCAGATATGTTTTCACTTGCCAAATACCTCCCCCCCAACCCCAGTAAAACCAAATTAAATAAAGGAAAGGAAACAACTGTGCCCCAGGTTAACTGCCCATACTCCCTGTGCCCCAGGGTTAACTGGAAGTACTATACATTTTTCGACCATTTTTTTTACCAAGGGCAGTCAACTTGCCATTTTGAAAAAAATAGCTCTCTCATGCAGTCTAAAATCTGCATTTTGAGAGGTCTTTTTCACATGCTTTTTGTTAGGAGTATTAGATACTTCAGGAAAAACTATTATTTACAGATTCACAAATTGAAACTACGCAAGAAACAACACTACACAGTCTCAAGCAGTCCTAATCAGCAGAGTGGTTTGTTTTATTAAACAGCAGTAACGTGACTACAAATAGGTATACCTCTTGTAATTATTATTACATAGAGTAACAAGAATTCATAGTAATGAACAGAAGCCATTTAGTATTTATACAAGTATGAATCGGAAAATTTGCATGTATTTGCCAAGTTTCTAAAGCTTTTAGAATGGGTAAAAGTACGGGTATGTTTACATTATGAGTATATTTTGCAAAAAACAGTCGAGGGATCCCATAAGGTATTAAGTATGAAAAACATACCTGTGGCGTCTGAGGATAATTACTGCAGTTCCACGTAACATTTTTAACATCCTCAAACGTCAGCTCAGGAAGATGGTCCTAAACACAATAATTGTGAATATTTCCAAAATTATTAAAATGATTTACACCTGAAACATCTGCTATAGCACACTGACACATAAATAATTTGCAGAAACTTTGGCTATAGAAATAGGAAAATGAGAGAGTAGGCAACCATCACTTTTAGGTAAACAAGAAGGGGACTGAAGCTACAGGAATGTTGTGGCCAGAACGAGAGAAACATGAAAAATAAACATGAAACGAAAATACAGCAAAAACCCTTGCCTAGGAACCTGCATTTTCCCCAAGTTAGCCTAAACAGGTTCTTATTCGATTCTTATCTTCTGAAAAAAAAAACCTTGTAGCTAAAAGTATTTAATGGTATTCAGCTCATTGCTTATGTAACCCTGCATACCATTACATTGTAGTTGGAGTGTAAGGCACCTACTGCTCTCTCCCCTACAGAGGCCTCTTTGCGTTGTAGGGAGGCTGGGGAGAAGGAAAAAGGAAGTGCACGGGGCACGAGTGGAAGGGGGGAAAGAGAGAAGAGAGAAGAGAGGATCCGGTGCCATCTTGAATACATTTGATGGCAGAGGCTCCCGCCTTTTCCCCCTTCCCATCGTCCCCTGTGCGCTTTCTATTTTTCAATCGTTGCTATTTTTATTGTGATACACAGCAGGAGTCACTGCGGAGGAGGAGAGTGCACCTACTGTTTGTCTCCAAAGAGGACTCACCCTGAACCAACCCTCAACCCTGACTGACTTATCTTACTTGTGCAAGTGTACAGAATTTTTAAAGAGATTTTACAAAATAAGAAACTCTTTCAAATAGGTTAGGCTAAATTTTAACCTGACAGGTTCTTAAAAACCAGGTCCTTAGTTGCGGGTTTTTACTGTATATGTAAATCATACAGTACCAATGGCAAGATGATGAACTAAAATTAATGTGAAGGAGATCATTAAAGTTATAAACACAGCATTGTTGCACAATCCCTAAAAAAGATGTGAACTGAACATTTTTCCTGCTTTCTTTTCGCATCTATAACTGCAATGACTTTCTGAACATTAATTAAATACATTATAAATTGTTATTACCATATGTGAATAGTCCTCGGTACAACTCCAGTTCATTATGTCTTTTAAATATTGTGTAACTGGCACCTTTACATTTTCATCCTGAAAAGCAAAGTTTAGTCTACTGTATCAAATTATGGACACATGGTTTTTCAAGAGCAAAACAAGCTGCAGCTTACTATGGCCATGGCTTGCATAAGACAGTCACGGAACATGGCTTTATTATTAAAAAGAAAACTACTTGTATTAATGCTTCACAGCTTAGAGGCCAACCAGTCCATTGAAATGTCAATGCAATCTGTTTTGGCACCTCATTTTGTAGTTATCACATTTCCAACAGGAAAATGTTGTAGTTAATTATTTATCTCAGGTAATTTTTGTTTTTCTTTTGTTTTGGGGGATGGTAATGTATGCTAATGAAGTAGAAACAAAAGGAAAATAAAAATTACCTGAGATAAAAAATTGTCTACAACAAAAATTTGCCTCTCTCCTGTAGCACTCTAACAACTCTTCTTCTTCTTTTTGCTGACTCTTTCTTTTTGAAAAGTTTGAAACTTTTCCATGTGCTTGCCATTTTTCACTTTCAGTGAATGGACAGGAGCAAATGGAAGTTTGTGGGCTACAGTAACAAAACAGTGCACATGCAGCAGTCATTCACAGCTTCAGCAAGCTGCAGGCAATGTTTAAGTCCACTTAAACAAACACTTTCACGTCCAAGGTAAGTCATCCCTTGGATAAGCACAGCCCAAAACTCCTAGGCCAAGATAAGCCATGGTTGAGCTGGCTGTGGGTTAGCTGTGAACTTAGATTTTTTACCATTTATATGGGGTGATCACATGCATGTTATGTAAGCCGCTGCTTATTTTCTCTCATATAAACAACATTGATGTACAAAAAAAAATAGTCTGTTCCAGAACATATCCCTTTCATTTAGCTTCACAAATCACTGAGATAAAATAGGATAATGAAATAACTATCTATTCTAAATTTGCCATGGACTGAGGGGGTGGGGAACATGCGGCAATTGTGCAGAAAAATGTTGTGTTGTGCATGAAACCAAAGAGCACAGATAATAATAAGAAGAAACAACAACAAAATGAATACGGCATGAAGAAGAAATACACTAGCTATTTGTAATAACTACCCATTTTAATACACACCGTTATCATAAGGAGGGAAACATTCGACGAATTTCATGCAGACTGCAAAACCCCGGGATTTCGTTGGCTATACTTAGATCAAGGATTTGTTTTAACAAAATGACTGCCAAGAACTTTCACAATTTGTTCAGCAGATTAGCAGTGATCAGCACTGGAAACACATTTCCTATCTTAACAAGAAAACGCTCGGTAAATTGTTCTAAAAACCCGCAACAAACATGAAATATTAATTTTCATCGCCTCACCTTCTCCACTGTCGAAGTGCTTGTTCTTAACGTTGTGATGCTAGTGGGAGTAACAGGCCCTTTGTGACTACTTTTTTTCGCTAGCTCTAGTTCTTCAGATAATTTTCTTTTCGGTAGAAAATCAAAATTCAGTAAAATTATTAAAACTATGATTAGAGTTGCCACAACGACATACACAGCACACTTCCACGAAGCCATGTTTTGCGAAAGCGTGAATTCAACCCCACCCCTGATAGAAACTTTGTCATTTACGTCATTAGAGTCCAGTCTATTGCGGGAACTCAATCAAAACAAACATGGCGACCTCCACTGTCCTTTCTAATTGGAAGGGTAGATGTTTATTTGAAGCGAGAGTTTTAGGAAGTTTTGCGAGTGGTTATAAGATCAGTAGCATGCTGAACAATTTCTTGAGGCCTGTTGTGTGTTTCAGCCGGAATTTTGCAATCAAAGTGACGTTTCCTTGGACTCAAAATAGCACAGGTTGGTGAGGTGACTTGCTGTTAACTGAATTACTGTTTTTGTCCCGTTTTCACGTTGTAGATAAGCTTAAAACCCATTCTCAGGTTAAACCAGGATTCAAACTAATTTGATTGAGAATTTCCTTTGTTTACAAGTGTAAATTATCTATAGGAAAAAAAGGAAATTCTGGTTAATACCGTGAACGGATGTTGCCTTAAAAACGGCACAGCACCCAGCAGGGGACGTTCCATTTTTTATCCTCCAGCCTCCCCACTGAAATCCTGCGATTTTTACCCGCGCTCAAAATTTTCCAAAGCCGAGAACCATCTGGTCATTTCATGTTCTGTTCGCTTTCATCAGATTTTTATCCCAAAGATCCATTTATTCACCGACTGTGTGGGTCAGTGCTTCTCTACCGTAAAATGAAGTTGGCACCTGAGTAAGTAATAGAAAGGTTACTTATACTTATAGCCTGAATTTTAGCCATCCCCTTGAATTGCATACTAGGCTGATTTAGCAACAGAACGGAAACATCAGTTGATGACGGTGCCAAAAAATCAAACAACTGGTTTGACCAATGGCAGAGGGGCAGATTGGGCATGGGAAGTCACATTTAGTCCTTTTTGGGCGCTTTCCCATTGTCAGCTGACATTCCCGTTCTGTTGCTAAATCAGGGTACTCTCGGCTTGAGTATGTCACTCGAGAGGATGGCTAAAATTAAAGCTAACTTGAACATAGCTCCATGTAAACTTTAATGGAGTAAAGAAGAGTCATGTTTTACGGGTCCAGTGGTGCACAACCCTTCAAAACAAAACCCAACGAAATTTACTTTTCCAACGGTTGCAACCAAAATACTGGGTGTAAAGTACAGGTCACATTTCATAGGTCAAGAGAAGAAGTCACTGCTCCCACGATAAATTACCAAACCACACAGGTTCCCCTTGATCTAAATGAGAATTTTGTTATGAAATTAGGGCTAGGAGACACTTTTACTGCTGTTCATTTATCTGTATCATGGTAACCTATACTCTGATCTTCAGAAAAGTGATCTATATTTTAGACCCACCACATAATGACCTCAAATCGAACTTGATCTGATTAGTTTCCTAATCCTACAATGCAATAACTAAACATCAGGGCCATTCCATATTTTCAGCTGTCAAGCAGTCTGTAAAATACTCCTACCAAATACCATCTTGTAAAATGATCTATGAAATGAATGAATGAGCCTTCACATGTGTGAGTCTGGTTGCTAGCAATTTCTCTTTCTTGTAAAGGACCCGTTCTAGTTGCAGTTCTTCAAACTCTTTCAAGGTTGTGTTGACTATATATTATTTTTATTGATCCCCCTGTTAGCAAACAACCCACACATCAAGATTTTATGTTCTCTTGCAGGAGTAGGTTTCTTAAAAGAGAGAAAATTCATTGCATTTTATGTTATTACACTAAGTTGTCACTAAACAAGTCATCATACATGTTTCCAAGTTGTAAAAATAACCTTCTAATGATACAATTTTAATTTTCTTTCATTTTTCTCTCAAGAAAACCAACTTCTTTGTTTGTGTCACTTTCAGTAACTTACTTAAATTGTCTGTTTGTTTATTTTTTCCCTTTAAGTGGCCAACTAAATCCAAAGGAATTTCTTAAAACTGCAAAGGTATGCCTAATTAAATAACCTATGAACAAGGCAAACATGATTCAATCTTCGTCATCAGTTATTTGTCAAGCACATGTTCATATTATCAGAAAGACCAGTGTTGTGTGAGTGTGCAAAAATTGTCGATGACTACCATGCTGCTGAACCCATCATTGCTTTATTTCTGTGTACGGTGAAGGGTTGCAGTTTTTATGTGCAATTTGTTACAATTGTCACACACCAAAATGCCAATCAGGGCCCAGTATGTTGTTCGAAAGGTGGATAATGCTATCCAACAGGCCCCAGGTGTTCAAAAGTTGGATAGCACTATCCATCGGATAGATCACCATCCAACGGATAAATGTTAGCGAAACCAATTGCGCTATCCGGTGGATAGCTTTATCGACCTTTTGAACAACTGGGGCCAGATGAATCTCTATCCAGTGGATAACACAACTGGTTTCCCTATAACTGATCCACTTGATAGTGATCTAATAATTGTCCTTCAGATGGCGCTATCCAACTTTTTAAACAAGCAGGGCAAGATGTTTGTTTTGTAGACTTACTTAATTTGTTTCAAATTAAATGTATTTTCTTTGTGTTTTAGGACTGTATCATGATTATGAGTGGTTTAGTTTCTCAGATGGATCCTGATGGGATGATGAGTGATCTGTTAGGTGATAAAGTTAGTTGTAGCTCCTTGCAGCACTACTCATAACTAATCAGCAGTTGTTTCCGATGTAATTTGTCTGTGTGTTAAACATTGGACATCTTTCTACATTATATTGTCTTTGTCCTCTCTTTGTATTCACTTACTGGGAGCAGGATGCAAAGTGGACGCCTTCAAATGGCTGCCAATTATTGGACCTACTATTTACATAGGATGACTGTTATTGTGTTTGTTCAAACAGTCAAGAGTGTAGCCAGGAGCATTGTCAAGTACTGCATTCATGCTTCACCAAACAGACTGTATGTGGCCCAAGTGTTCTTATATAGATTTAAACGGGCCTTTTAAATTTTTTTTTTGGTGGAAGGGGGGGGGGGGGGGGTGGGCTAACATTGTTGATAATGTCCCATAACTTAAGGTGACTGTTGGTATTTTTTTTTCTGATGATTTTTTTTAGGTCCAAGACTAGATAAGATTTTCAAAGATGCATTTGCAACAATATTAGAAAATAACTTAATCTTACGTCTGGTAAGCAAAAATGTGTTCGTCTTCAATATTAAGCCACTAGTCATCATCTACTAGTGTTATGATCAACTCAGAATATTATAAAAATTTAATGCTTTCACTAGAGAAAAAGATTAATTTTCCTGGCTGTTATGGGTGGTGGTAAGTGGTTAAGATAAGTGCTTTAAAGCTGTTTTCCCACTTGAATTTTTTTAGTGCAAAGCAAAGTAAAGTTGAGCACCATACATTAGAGAAACAGTGAACATTTTTTTTAACAATCTCCATGTCACTGCTCGTAGCATAAAACTGATGGTCATCTGCATACACTGTGCATGTTGAGGTTAACATCAATATCATACAGTATCATACATATGTAAGATTTCTGATAAATGTTCCAAACGAGTGGCCCAAATGCTGACCCCTGAGGGCACCCCCTGGACACCATCTCCCATTCACTTACTACTGGCCCCAGTTTGACTCTATGAAAACGATCTGTAAAATAAGAGTCAGGCAGCTTGAAACTATTATAGCTTACATGGCAAGTTTTCAATTTAGCTAACATGAGAGGGTGGTATAAGGATGGGTATAATAATTATAAAAGGCAGCTGCACATGTGCACAGGGAACCCATGATCATGGACTCACAGGGCTTACAGAGGCTGTACCCTTTTACTTCTATAAAAATATACTAATAATGTTATCATGTTAATTTTTATTTTATTATTTAATTTGGCTTTAGGAGGTGTCAAGTGTCTCAAATCTTCACATCGCAGGTAAATTGTACATTGATAACTGAATAATTGATAACTGAATAATTGTTCTTAAAACTAAATAACGCAACCCCTCTAAAAAAACTGACAATACCATCAACAGTAGATATCCCATAGCATAATAAGTATTAAACGACCACCATGTTGTATCCTTGAAACATAGCATACCAAGTAGGTGTATAACGCTAATAGAAAAGTGGCTGGGGTGGGGGGAGTTAATCTCTTTGGAGATGTCCTCTTAACCTCAGGAAATCAAAATGGTTATATTGTCACAAGAACTGCCTCTTACCCCCATATATCCCTCTCATCCAGCTTAAAAAATTTGGGGTTTAAGTTGGCTTCATCGCATATCCATCTTTTAAGAAACTTCATATATGAGTGCTAGAATAAGTTTGTGCTTCCTTTCTTAAATGTATTGCTGAGATCCCTCAGACCTCCATTAGTTCGTGTGTTATCTTTTCATAATTTGGATTTTGGGATTTTATTTGAACACTGAAAGTCACATTGGACTATTTACCATCTTTCACTTGATGCATTTGTGTCTGATGGTATCATGTACCTTGAAATTTTTTCCCAATTACAGCTGTTCGCAATACTCTAGGGCCATCAGAGCCCAGCAGAGACTGTTATGTAAAGAATGGTCTGGGGCAGAGGTTATTTCTTGAGCCAGATCATATAGAAGAGCTAAAAGGAAGTAAGTCCTCCCACCCACCCAACCCTTCCCACACCTGTGTTACTAAGCACTGATTCATTAACTTGAAAGGAACATAATTATAGCTAGCTGCCATATAATTGGGTGTAAGGCTGAACATGATGAGTGACATGCATCATCTTGGAATGATATTCTTTTTGGTATCATTACTCAGTACTACTGTCAAACTTAACATAACCATTAACACCTGAAATATTTCAGCAAGACTCATTGTGTTATGACCAATCACAGCAAATTCTGGTGTTCACGGTTTTGCTTGTTTCACAGTAAAATGGGACCATCACTTCCTCCTCAGTAATCCTTCTTTCCCACCCTTATTTTTGCTCCATTGATTTCATTTTTCGTACCCCCATTTTTATCTGGTTCCTATACAGGGGTTAGGGGCCAATGCAACATGAGTGAAAATTTTCGAAAGTGGATTCTGTGAAATACCATTTCCGCACTAGCCTTCTGGGTAAACAAATAGGAGGGCAAGTTTACAAAGGCTCAACTCTGTTTTTTCTAAACATACAAAAATAATCCTTGTTATTTAGACGTATTTCAGACTTCTGTTATGTGTGAAAGTGCCAGACCTTTTACATCAAACAGCCAGATGTTACACCTGGTCTCCAATCTCAAAAGGACCCTCTGTCCTATGTCTTGTATGTTTGTAGTTTCTGAGCTGTCCCAGTCTAGAAATAACCTTGAATGCCTGAAAGTTGTGCATGTAGGTTGGGTGAAACATCAGGTGATAAATAACCTTTTTTGTCTCTTTCCTTGTTCAAGGCATTCTTCTACCACCAGAGATACTTGGAAAATTTGTTCATAAATTTCAAATTGGCGTAAAGTTTGTGACAGAAGAAAAGTGAGTGTTGATTCTCATTTACGTAGATTATAAAACCATGATTTGAATCAGGTCACTTTGTCCAGCCAGATCAGTCTATACCTAAATAGTATGCATGGCAGTAATTGAGCAAAACCTTTTGAAAAATAAAATGACAGGTGTAGCTGTAGCCTGACTCTCAGAAGTCCGAGGTCGTTCGCAGCCCCTTCACTTCTGTCCTTCTCGAAGGGGCCGCAAACGACCTGGGACGTTTGAGAGTCAGGCTAGTGTGGCTTTTGGCTCATCAGGCAAACGAACCCCTCAGAACGTCTGTGTGGGAGGCTACTAACTAATTCTGAATAATCAACATCACTTTTCTCTTGAGAATATCAATAAATAAAATGATCCCCAGCCCTACTGGAAAATGCTTTGATCTTTTGACAAATTCTCGCTACTTAGTCTTTATGAAAGTGAATGGAGATCAGAATGAAACATGTGGGTATCATGGCTTAAAGGGCTACGGTTTGCAACACATGTGCATGTCAATAATTTATTATAGCACTTCTGTGTTGAATAGTAATGAGTTCATTTTTATTCGCACAGGTTTTACATCAGAACAAGTGATGGCCAAATAGTGCAAGGCTCAGAAAACTCAGCCATTTCACATCACATGTGGCTTTTTGAGTCTCCATTTTGTAAAGAGAGACTGCTCAGAAATGAATACCCACTATCATGGAGAGTGGTGGACATGGACCAGTGTGTGCAGTTTAGACTGCCTCTTTATAGACCACTTTCTTCCTACTTTGAAAATAAGCGGAACTTATAGGTGCTATTCACCAATATTCATTGTCAGAACAGTTCGCTTTTCTCCCCCTCCCCCTGCCCTTTTTGACACCTACTACACTGGACATGTAGGTGTATGAAAAAAACTCTGGAGGCACTAGAACTGATTAATGCTCTCTTGAAAAAGGTCCCTAACATAAGAAGAAATGTTTGTGTGACAAACAGATCACTTGTATCCAGGTGAATGGGAAGTACGTGTGCACATATCCTGGCCAGGTATTACATGTAAAGTCGACCCTTAATCTCCATAATGGACACCTCTCTACTATGAACAATTTCCTAATGTTCCAACAAAATTCTCACATAAGAATTATCTTCTCACTGATAGTCTCTCAGTACTGTTAATCAATTAAGATGCAGTTAAAAGATGAAAGCCAGAATCTTTTTATAATATTAGTTATTGGACACTTCAAATAATTGTCAGCAGTGTCATCATCATGGTCAACTGACATCATCTTGGTGACCTCTCTTTAAAATTGACACGTTTCTAATATGGAAACTCTGCCTATAGAAATTCAACTGTATATACAACATACCCCTTCCACTTCCACATTATAACGACATTTAAGATCTAGTATGTTGATAAGTTCATGAGAATTTATTATGACCTTTCAATGAAAGCTCTGTGGCAGTGCTTTTGCATGGTACCATTAATTTTGTTCTTCAATTTTGACCAAAAAAAATAAAACTTGAATTTTTCTTTAATGTAGTTTTGGCTCATTTCATTGCTTGTTTGTTTGTTTGTTTGTTTTTTGTGGAAAGCACTCTCTAGAGGAAAATGATTAACAGGAATGAAGTGAATGGTACCTTAACTTAGGAAGGAAAACAATGAACCCCTGCGCACGCTATCATGAACACAAACCTGTTGAAATGTAGTTAGACTGTGAGCCATCCACACTTGAGGTGAATTTCCACTGTTGAGTAATTTTTACGTGTAAACACATGTAAATTGTATGCTTTAAATAAAATAGAGGCAACGTATAAAGTGTTGTGCATGGACAAAAAAGTTGATTGAGGTTTTCACTTTTATGTTTACACGGAACCTTTCATCTATTGCCTCTATTTTATTTACGAATGTAAATTTTACATGAGTATGTATGCTACAGTGGAAACGCACCTTAACGCAAGCAAGTACTAGAACACTTGACATGCCGAACAAAGGAAAAAGAGGTGTGAAACAGAATAACCATTGCCTAAAAGGAAACGGGTCATGATTCCCAGAGCTAGTGACCAGAAAATATTGTATTGTGACATGATTGGATGAAAACAACTTCCTGTAAAGGCGGATTAATTGTGGACATCAGCTAAGCTGCTTCTGCATGCAGACAGAACAGATTTTTTTTTATCCTGTGCTATAAGGATACTGCTAACCTGAGGTCTGGAAAGCTGTAGCATATTCTGCAGTATCCCACAGTTCATGTATGCAATATAGGCAATATATGCATGTATGTCCAACTCCCATTTTTCTGACAGGTAAGGGATTGTATACCATGTAACAAGGCAAGAACAGATACATCTTATCCTTCCTTGGATATCCTATGTCCTATTCACACCAACAAACCATGTTCATTTTTTTAAACCCGATTCTACGAAATAAAAATCTGATCAGTACGTATGAAGCAGGCCTTAGAGTGCATTGGTCACAATTGCTTCCCTTCAGTTGGGGGTAGGGGCACATTAATTCTCTTACTTAACAGTTTTACATCTAGAAAAACATTGTAAAGGGGCAGCACAAGCAAAGGTGTTTTAAGGTTTCTGCAAAAAACGGTAGCTTTCATTGAAACAAGGCCAAAACACATGGACATGCCCACGTGTTTTTAAACAAAAACTGACCTGCAAACTCTCTTAGTGATCTCCCTGGGCTCATATTGGGGGCGAGGTAAAGCAAAAAGAGCTTGCTCGCAGGCTAAACAAAAAATGTATTATGTGTTGAAGGGCTCTATAAAAGACATGTACAGCCAAACAACAGAAGCTAACAGCATTTAAAATTTATTCATCTTCCTTAGGGGCTGATCCAGGATTTTTCTTAGGAGGGAGTGCATCACTAAGAAATGGCGTAACTGACTGGTGACGTAAACAAATTTTAATACAGAATACCAGTTGTATCAGAAAGCTGCAGGTCATGTCAGGGGGGAGGTGTACACACCCCTGCACCCTCCCCCTTGATCCACCCCTTTTCCTCAGAAGCTACATGGCCTGTTTTCTTGAAAATCCCATAATTTGGTAACTTGTTCAGAGCAACATTTGCAACCGAATTATCTTTGGAAATGTGGTGAACAGTTGAACTGTCTTCTAACCAAACTTGCTTGGCAGAACAATCATCAAATTTGAACTTGACCTACTTATCTTTCAGTATCAATAAACCTGTGTTGGGAGTAAAGGACAGCATGTTATGGGGCTGGGCTATGTCACTCTGTTAGTATCAGAAAGAAACATCAGATTGGAAGAAATTTTGGGAAAAAGTTATCCTTGATCCAAAACTGAGGGATAGAGCCGGAATTTACATGTAAGGAGAATGGCTCAGAGCTCACATCACCCCAGAGCAACTGTGTTAACTGTCACTAATGAACACCGATATTATAATTATCAATAACTTATGTGCTGTAACAAGAAACTATTTTTTATACACCAATAATAAATAAATAATATATCTCTTTTTCTGAAATCATGTTGATTTACATTATTGCAATAATTATCTTCATAAATTATCCAGTTATTTGGGTCCACATGGTCTTTACTTAGTTAGCATCAACTCGCCCTCTCTCTTCTTGTGTACCACTGTCATTTAGCTGAGGACTTGAGCTTCCTATAGAAGGACATTGAGAGAAAACAGTAAATCTGTTATAATCTTAGGACATCCATTTGTCAGAACTGACGAGCCAGACCATTCCCTATGTAATGCGAATTTCATTTTTAATCAAAACTATCCAGCCAGATCAATCAAATCCCTTTGCACAATAGCCTGAATTTCATCCGATTACTTCGAGTCGTTATTAGTCCCTCAGTAACACGTTACTGTGGGAGCAATAATGACTCAAAGTAATCAGATGAAATTCAGGCTATATGCACAACAGATCGGAGATGGTTTTTAATCAAAACTGTCCTGAGACTAAAATAATCAATACACACAACGGAGATGGTTTGTCAGCAAAAACTCTTGCCAGTTACAACTTTTGGAGAGTGGCCTGAGCAAATTCATGAATGTGTAAAAGAGCAAAGCCAAAATATTGACCCCAATTCCTGAAAACCTTTTCAATTTTTTTTTTTTTTTTTTTGGCAAATCAGCAATTTATAACTTACTATTTACCATAACACTTTCGAAAAGAAATAATACCACTCCATATGCAGCCCCTCCCCGCTTAAATTTGAAAAGAATTAGACCTTGTATGATGAATTTGGGAATTTTAAGATAAACATACCGGAGGCACCTGTGGAGCTATTCTCAGATTCTCTGCTGCTGTTGCTAGCTGTAGGCGAGCTTCTCTTTCTAGTCATTACTGTGGGGGGAGAGGTGGGGGGTGAGTTATCACCCAGCTCATCAGGACTGATATGTACCAAGTGATACTCTCCCCCTCCACCAGGGGAGGAACCAGGCAGTGAACTGAAGGAAGGAAGATAGTCATCTGGTAATGGTAATGTTGAGTCTACCTTACAATCTGCAAAAAAAAACATGCATAATCATTTAACACTTTGAAGAAAACAAATATAATTATAATTATCATTTGTTTATTATATAAACTTTAAGGTTTTGCTAACCAGGGCTCAATTTAATAAAACCTTTATGACTGTAATAATATTTATTAATACAAGAGTAACCATTGTTTTAGAGTCTGAGTAAATTACCAACCCTTCAAGTTAAAGTTTTGCTTGGTCGCCACTTGGCAACCAACTCTTTTGGTTTAGGGAGATTTTTTTACAAATCAAGTCACCAGCTCCAGAATATTAGGTGCCCTGGCAACCAAAATGGTCACAACTTGGAGGGTTGATTACACTTGTAACGTTTTATTAAATTGATCCCAGAGTGAACAGGATCGACTTCCAGTTGGCAATAAGGCTTAAAGAAAACTGAGACTGAGCAATGCAAACCAAAAGATAACTGTGGGGGGAGGGGGGGAGTGAACCTTCCTATGGGTTCCTCTTACATCTAGCCCTCACTAGAAAGCCTCTTTACAAACAAGATAACTGTCTCAACTTCTCTAAAATCTTTGGAAAATTTCACAAAATTAATGATTGAAATGTTTGCATCATACAAAAAGCTTCGCTACAAAATGAATGCTATAATATAACTTGTACGTGTCATATAGCATCAATGAATTTCGGTAGACTTTCTCTTTTCATGTGAAGATACCTTGTGCAGGAACAGACTGAGTTACGTTGCTTAGCGACTGCAGAAGTTCTTCCTCAGTTGCAGAGTATCTCATTCTGTAGGTTTTATTGATAGTTGAAGCACGTTTTAGATCTGACAACAACTGAGAGCTCAACTGAAGACCTGCAAAATAGACGACAATGATGATATCATATTGTCAAAAATTAACAGACTCAGAGCCAAAATAATTTTAACAGAATTATGTTCAAGAGCAGAATACAGTCTTTTTGCTAAGCCTCATACCCAGACATCTCTCTCAATGAAAATTTGTGTAAAAGGAAGGCAGGAAGGAGAAAACGTCACCAGTTATGTACCTCACAAATCCGCAGGTTATCAAAATTTATAATAAGCGAAAGCCATGCACTTATTAGACTGCAAACTAGTCCATTGAGTTCTGTTTAAAATAACTGGCTACCTACTAATAATTTAAGAAATCTAAAATTTTTTATTACAGATAATATTAACATATTCTGCCCAACATTTCAGTTGTAAGGTATTACCTTCGCTTCCAACCAAAGAGGGGCTAGTGCTGGTTCTATGTACCTTCCGTTTAGTATCTTTATTTCGAGAGCTGAAAACAAATCAACAATTAGTGATTTTTTTTTTTTATACTACAGGATTGGTGACTTACTTGGAGCAGGCTAACTAACTTACATAGAGCAAAGACCACCAACTCATGTTCAGAAAGGCGGGCAAATATAGTTAAAGTATTTTGGTAATTGAATATGGCAGCAGGGAGTAAGTATTTCCCTAGTCTGAATTTCAGCCCATCACATCGCGTATGGAGGGTAAAGGCATGTTCCTGTCAGTATTTTACAATTGTATCTCAGCTTTTCTATGTCCCTGTGGCAGTTTCAACCTGTCTTTGTGTCGGTTGTTGAAATTTTACCCTGAAAGGGCCTCACATTTTTCTGGATCAGGTGGAGAGAGGGGGCAACCTTCAATAGCCCCTACAGAAAACCACTTTTCCCACAATCAATAGCCACACAAAATGCCTTATGTGTATGAGGAGTTCTTAGAAGACAGACAAGCAAACAACAACTTTACTATACCGTGGAGTGTCTGTGTCCATTTCTGGTAAGTGATGAGGTACTGAAATGTCAGGTTCGGGACTAACACATCCTACGTCATGATCAGGAGCCATGCTACAAGCTGTGACTCCACCTGACAACATTGATCAAACAACACACACATTAGTATGAAGACTAGTCTCCCCAAACAACTAACTGGTAAGTTTCTTTGTTGGGTAGGGCATTATGCGGTGTAACAAAGGACAGCTGCAATAATTGTTATAATGAACATTTGCATTTGTTACATTCCAATAAGCAAAGGCTTTGTAACACAAAAACCAGTAAAAGGTGATACTGTTTTCAAGTTCAAAGTGTTGAACTTGAAAATGGCATCACAATGACACCACTTAACTTTTTTTTTTTTAAGCTCAAAGACAAAATCATTAAATATATATTTGTTTTGAGGGGCACATACTTCACACAACTCTAGGCAATAAGTTGGAATATCACTTCAGCAGTTTCTACTGGTTTATAGACTCAGCACAACAGTAGGTAATAAGTCATTACATCAAGACTTATCCATTTGAGGCAAAATGAAAGCTATACAGAAACAAACAAACTC